>NC_073339.2:12231666-12534027 GCF_027580225.2 Misgurnus anguillicaudatus | reverse complement strand
CACTGCGACTTATATATGTTCTTTCGTCTTAAAGGCGGAGTCCACGATGTTTGAAAAACGCTTTGGAAAAGGAGACGGGCCGACTACCAAAACACACTTATAGCCAATCAAATCAAATGCCGGGTTACGTATGTGTGGGGCGGGTCTATCAACAGAAGGTCCAGATTCTATTGGGGTAGGGGCGTGTTTGTTTAGATGATTTCAAATATCAACATTGGCTTTCAAACATCATGGACTCCGCCTTTAATGAACATTTTTGAATGATGTGGCTTATACTCCGGTGTGGCTTATAAATATGGTATGCATCCCAGGAGATACAGTGCATTTTGTCGCAATGCGCATGCGTCTGTGTACATGTTCGGGTTAAATAAACTATGCTTTGCGAGGCTGTGCATTTGACTGCGCGCGTACGTTCACATACACGTCAAAAACTGACTATATTTTGGGATTAAGTCCACAGTATATTCTCACATACAACCCTAACCTAAATAGGGGTGATGTGTTATGAAATGAGGATCATTCAATTTTGGTCGTATATGGGTGCACACATTATCTGATTTCACATATAACAGCTTTCTCCCAATATATCAATATACAGCATATTATTATAATGCTGAAAATAATATGTGATGTAGCAGCTTTCAATAAATATTTTTAAAATGCGTTAAATCCAACTAACAACCCCTGTGATGGGGCTACACGTCCATAAGAGGTTTCTATGTTAATAAACCATTGCACCTTTGTTTCTACATTTAAAAGACAAAGCTGGCAATTCTGGCAATACTTTCGTTTTTTATTCATTTCTTTATTTTATTTATAAATCACTTTGGGTTATCTGATTTATCTATTTGGCTAGTGTTTTGTTTTCGTGCACTTGAGGCATTTTGCACATTTGTTCGGCACGGATGTTTTTCGACAGGTATAAGTTTTAAAATGTATTTAAAACAGAGTGGTTATCTTGTCAAAAGTTAAACTACAAAACAGGTAAGCCGTTTTTTTAGATTTTAGTGATGACATGGAAAATATCTGCACTGAACCTATATTTATGCCTGACACGACTGTCTTTCTTGTGATTTAATATTATGGTCGGTGTTCACTTTCAAATGATAGCAAAGAGATTCCTAAAATAAATAATATCATCAGGTCTTTCTGTATCTAAAGTGAATACAGAGATGATCAAAGGCAAAGCAAGCAAGCAGTATTTCTGTGCTAAATAAAAAGCGTAGTGTCTATAAAATCATTAATTTCAGTGTTTTTCTTGTTATAAATTAACGTTTAATGAATTGTATATAAAGCTTAGTTTTTATCATTTACAGTAACAATCACAAATTATTTGTCATTTGTCTTTTTTTGGTCATGGCTTTGACGCACTTAATCTCCAAATTAAATAAAAATACTAAATTGTAGCCGGAGTTTCCAAGGCAGGATCACCTTTGTTATTTTTTTAGGTTTAGTTATCAAAATGTTTTTTTTTGTGTGATGTTCTGTAGATCGTGGCTTTAAAATGTTATGAGGAATAATTAAACAAATGTTGCCTCACATTTTACCTTAAAAAAAAAAATATATATATATATATATATATATATATATATATATATAAATGCATCGTCTGTTTTGTCTATGTTCATCACTTGAAAGACAGTTTTGGTTACTTTATCAGAAAGTTGTTTATGTGTGCTGCTTGTGAAAGAAAATAAAAGTTACCAATTTGTACCTGGTCTGGCCCCCTCCCAACCCATGCACACACACATAGATGATTCGACTATCGGTCGACTATGGAAAGATTCGATAATTCTGATTCGAATATGTAAATCCTTAGTCGAGGACACCCCTAAACCTAACCCTAACATGAACATAATCAAAAATGCGCAGGTCATCTAATTTAAATGCAGCTTTCCTGGAATATACTATATGGCTTTGCAAGCGATTTACATAAAATTTGTTTTGTGTGTTTCATGAATGATGCCTGCTGTTTTGAAGTGTATTAACCAGATCTCAATAGGTTTTAACCAAGCTTGCGAGATTTAAAAAATGCACAAAACTATTGATTGGGCTAAACATTTTAGAGCAGTTCTGATTTACGGATCCATAAAGTGGATACAAATCCATTATTCCAATGCACATAAATATTTAATCCCAACAAGAACATTTCTGTTTAAAGGCTCAGATATAAATTATTGATAACTGAAATATTAATTTTGTCTTTTTGGATTTTCAAATTTTTAAGTCTCATTCTAGAAAGTAATCCCGCAGCAATTACATATTCACACAAATGTCACAAAATATCATTTATACATATTTTTTACTGCTGCTAAATCCAATTACAGTAATAGATCTGATTTCATGTCACCACTAAAGGCCCATTACTGCCCACAGGGAAGTTTGTTAACCTAACCCATACCCTTTTACTTCCAGATGATGCACCTCATTCTCCGGGTGCAGAGAGCAGGTCGTCGGCGCATATGGACCGAATTGCCGCCCTGGAAAGGCAGCTAAACATTGAGCTCAAAGTCAAACAAGGCGCTGAAAATATGATCCCTATCTACGCCAATGGCTCTACCAAGGTGTGTTCACAAACAAGCTCGGTTGTTAACTGAATTCTTTTTAAATATGTTTAAATCTGCACTTTTTGCTATACAATTAAATATGTTTTTATGAAATGATGATGCTTCTTTAGTGTCATTCTCCATCCCGCATTTGTAGTTACATCCAAAACTCATTACAGTGCATTCTGGTTTTCTGGAAGAGAAACACGTGATGTTTACTGTATAATTTACCCAGAGGCAAGTACTTTAGGAACTTGTTCTGACTTAAAAATGCTATCTTGGTAGGGTGCCTGCTAGGTGTTTTGAACAAAGCAGCAAACGGTCCATCAAAATGTAGTGATGTATGTGTGTATGGTCACAGGATAAGAAGATGTTGCAGACCGCTCAGCAGATGCTACAGGACAGCAAGACTAAGATCGACATCATCCGCATGCAGATCCGGAAAGCAATGCAGGCCAACGAATACAACGATGATACACAGGGTACAGACGAGCGTGTTTGTGTTTGTGCGTGTGCGTTCACTGTGTTGTTGCTTTTAGAGTCCAGTTTCATAGACAAGCCGAGTGATAAACAGATCAATAACCACCCAGATCCCAGAGGATAAACGGTTTGTGTTTGCAGGGTGTTGTAAAGGGGGACACACCCAATCAAAAAAACTGAAAAAACAAGACGAACAACTTGCATGTGGGAAACCCTCATACTATATGTTAGAGTTCACAAACATTGTAATTGCTGTTTTTACTCAGAAATGGAATCCCATGAATCAGTTATCCAAAAATGTAGTATTTATGGATAATATCTGGATGACATAATGCATCTGTTGAGATTCTTAAAGGGACAGTTCACCCAAAAACGAAAATACTGTCATCGTTTACCCACTCGTCTCATGTTGTTACAAACCTGTATAAATTTCTTATGAACACAAAGGAAGATATTTTGAGAAATGTTTGTAACTTCCCTCATGCTTTTAAAGTCGTTTTACATTATGACAGCATCTTTCAGAGACAGTACAGGCTCACATACATTCTTTATAATATTGAATAAACACACATACACTTGATGTGTACGGACACACACACACACACATACATACACACACTACCCAAGGGTCTATTTCTAAATTATGTTACAGGCAGGGGGTTACTGGCATTCGTTTCTATACCTTATTAGGGTACAGTACGTTTCCACAGTCAATGCTTATCACTCTCCATTTTATCCAAAGTGATTTACAATGCATTTAAGTTATAGTATATGTGCATTAGAGTAAGAGTGGGTGCATTTCCTAAGCATCGAACCCATGACCTTGGCAGTACTAGGGTGATTCTCCAATAGAGCTACCAAAAGTCTTTTTCCCTCCCTTTACTGTTCGTAGACGGTTTTATCAGCGCATGCGTGTTGCCACGGTTTAAGCGTCTGGACAAAAGTTAACTTCCGATCTGTGCTTGTTTGTCGGTCTGGCAAGTGACTTAACTGACCTGAAACACATACCTTGTGAAAAATAACAATGTTTTGCTTTTCAAAACATGAGGGGAGACGGCGAGCATGGATCACTGCTTTTGCAGCCAGGCAAGAATTTAAGGATCTGTAGCTAACTGTATACGTTCATTTTACATAGTAACATTAGCTCAGTGTAAACACTTTAGCTATGATGATATTTGAACTAAGGTAATTTACTGGTAATTTACTACTCTTAAAGGTCTCGTTCTTTCTGTAATTTGAAGCATTGATTGTGTTAACAATGCGCAATATTGACGCAATATTTCCTTCAGAAATACGTAATGAGTTCTGATTGTGTAGTTTGTTTAGTGTGTTGTGATTCGACAGCAGCTTAGCTTAGCAGTGCCGTTTGAGCTTAGCTGGCGACTGACTTATTCTTGTGGGCGGAGTTTAGTCAAAAACTCTTTTAATGACGTCATTCAACCGGGAAGTTGAGGGCTGTAGTCCAAACCAGCTGTTCGCTGTAAGCTTTGAAAAGGGAATTCTGTTAAAGAAAATATATCGCCTGGCTGTGAACTTTGAGCTTTATCATTTTGCAGGTATTATTTATGCTCTAACAGCAACATTACACACTAACTAAAGTTTGAAAAAATGGGATCAGGAAGAAGTGTGACCTTTAAAGGACTTGTTGTTATTGATTCTTTGCGGAAGTCGGATTTTCTTGTTTGCTGTTTTTAAGTGCAAGATCTGGCAACACTTGGCAGCAAACGCTTGTGCCTCTGTCATTTTCTGCACCGCACATACAGAAGACTTTTTTCCCCTTCTAGGAATTTATTTTTTCAGAAGAAAGATCTGTCATGTCCATGATGCACGTTTAAACACTTTATTAACTACTAGGTGGTTAGTTTGATTATGTACACCATATGCAGAGTTTCTGTAAATGCGGTTGTATTATGCAAACGTTAATTCGGTTGTAGAATGCGGTTGTCAGTCCCGCATATTACTAAACTGTGTGTGTACAGAACAGGATTAAGCATTAAAAGGTGAAGTGACAACCGAATTAATATGCAGTGTGTACGGGACCGTAGTCTCCTTTTATATACAGCTTTTTTTCTTTCTAGTTATGTGTGCTATTTGAGCAGAACTAACATCGTCAAACACAAGTGGACAAAAAATAAATGTTTATTTTTTCTGCCATGGTCAGACTGGGATAGATTTGTAATTCCAACTCATGCCATTGGTTGAACCATATGAGTTTTACATTTCTGCTTTTAAAAGTTTCCACCAAATCAAGAGATTTATCAACATTATTTTCTGTAGTTATCAAGATAGCAATAGAATCCAGGGTGGATCCTCCGGTACGGATCTGCCCTGGAGTCTATTGTTATGATACGCTACTGATCGAGTATCAAATGTACTTTACCCATAATATTCCTTTCCCTGAAACACATATTCATAAACACTACTATTTCAGCAATATATGACATATCTTTGTTAAACAACCCTTAGTCTTATCTTTGATTTTGAGAAAGTGATTTTAAACCACTCTGAATATTCCCTCCACATCAGGGACATTCAGTCTATCGACCGGTGTGTTCAGTACGGCCTGAACTAACCAGATTAATATAAATGTTTACGTGAAACCTGGAACACCATGTCAATGTTTTTGATGGTTCGACAGAATAGCATAACACCAAAAGCAATAATCTTTCCGTTTTTAATCCCTAATAATCCTCTTATTTGTAAAACTGTTGCTGGGAGCGTAGGAGACCTTGTTTTTTATTTTAATATCTACAATCAACTCCCCCGGTTTGCATAAGTATAATAATTATTATATGGACGCTCGCTGTTCTGATCCAAAATCATCTCTCATCCTCTCATCATAGATGCTTTTATGATGGCCTCATTAAAGTAACAGTCCACCCAAAATAGAAAACTTTCCAAAGCCCTTTGCCACAAAAGGGCACATGAACAATCTTTACGCATGTCTTTTCCTTATAACAACCCTCCAGGCAGACCACATCTTCAACTACATGTGTAATTATTCTATATGCTGTTTTTGATGACCCACCAAAATGCTTGCAAGACTACTCCGATAAATGGCAAAAAAGAGTGATCGTGATGAATATTGTGGTTGACAGAAGTTCATATAGATAGATATATAGATGATGATATTAATAGTTCAATATGTGTGTCTTTTCAGAAAAGCCTGACCCGTGTGGTATGGAGCTACGGATCGAGGAGCTCCGGCATCATTACCGCGTGGAGCATGCTGTTGCCGAGGGAGCAAAAAATGTCCTTCGACTCCTGGGAGCTGGGAAAGTACAAGACAAGAAAGCCATGTCAGAGGTCAAACAATATCCATCTGCCTATATGCTTAGGTACAGACAGTATTTTTATTGTTTTCTTATATCAAGTTCATTGTCTCGCCTCAGGCTCAGTGTCGTCTGAGCGAGTCGTCTCAGAGGTTGGATCTTTTGAGAGATTCACTGGACCGGCGGTTAGCGGAACTTCCGGAGGATCATCCCAAAGCCTCCGTGATTAAAGAGGAACTGGTTTTAGCCTCCTCTCCGGCATTCAGCTCACGCCACAGCGCCCCCTACGTGCACAACCAGTACAGCACCCTCTCCAAACCCTCTCCCCTCACTGGTATGCAATATCACACAGATCTATGTTCACTTTTTCAGATTTAGGCCTGTATTTTATGCCTGTGTGTGTGTGTGTGTGTGTGTGTGCAGGCACGCTTCAGGTGATCCTGTTTGGCTGCGTGGGTGTGCTGGAAACTGTTCCCGGTCGTGTCCGAGGCAGCCAGGTCGTGTTGCCGTATTACAGTCCTGGAGAGGGGCGCTCCTTCATGCGGAGCGGAAAAGGCCTGTACAGTCGCAGCGGCAGCGTTAGTGGAAAGACGCCCACCAAAACTGATGATCACTCCTGTGAGTGTGTTTGTGTGTGTGTGAAGGATGTTTTGTGATGTAAACAAAACCGTCAGATCATTTTAAAAGTTTTGTGTGCTTTTTCAGCGGAGGTGAGTGCAGTACTAAAGCTGGATAACTCAGTAGTGGGTCAGACCGCATGGAAGACGGTTGGAGAGCAGAGCTGGGATCAGACTTTCACCATCGAGCTGGAGAGAGTGAGTTTAGCTTTGTGTTAATAGCAGATTAACACTGATTAGAGGTTTAGTGTCTTTATTTAAGGCTCCAGTCAATAGACTGTAATTGTTAAATCTCTCTTAAAGCTCTCTATAAACAGTTGCATGTGCAAGATCACTAACAGTGACTGGAGAATCTAGTATAGAGAATCTATAAAAGAGGCCCACTGGCAACAAGGATGTTTATTATAGGGGTGTTTTTTTTCCAGATGGGTTTAGATTAAGCCAGGACTAGGCCTTAGTTATATTAGGACATTATAATTTTTATAATACAAAAACATTACTTGAGCATTTTGGGACAAAAATGGCAGTGATTTAGGGTGACCATACGTGCCATTTTTCCGGGTTGGGTCCAGGCCAGGATTTCAGGTGAATCCTCCTGAGGTCGCATTGGTCATCGAGATTTATTATTTTAAGTTCTATTTCATAATAAAACCGACCATTTTTAAGGTAAGACTGAAACTACAGTGATTGTATGTCTTATGTTTTTAACTGAAATGTGAGAACCTTGATGACGTACCTGTATGCGGTCGACAAATACTTCTTCCTGAAGACGCACACGAAATCCTGGCCAGGACGTATGGTCACCTTAAGTGATATTTTAGTTTTAAGATATGTCAGTGTAAACTGTGGCTTCGTACACATTGCAAACTTTCAGATGTGACAACTGCATTTAAATGCGGGGGTGAATCCCGTAAATATTTGTACGGAACAAGACTCGCTCTCGGAAATGCGATGATTGACACATAGGTAATCATAGCAACTTTTTGCCATCTTGCGTGGTTATTATTCACAGCTTTGACCAAAATAATATTACAGCGTTATGTTTTACAATAAACCTCCATCTTGGCGTTGTTTGTTTTATGCATTTGTGAGGCTGTTTCTCTCAGTGCTGTCTTGCAGTGTTGCCAGGTCCTCCTCTTTTTTTATACTTTTTTGTACTTACACATCGTTTCGTCCCTTTGATTCATAAAGTGATCAAGTTTTTGGTTTTATTAAAGTGAGAAGGTCTTAAAGGAATAGTCTACTCATTTTCAATATTAAAATATGTTATTACCTTAACTAAGAATTGTTGATACATCCCTCTATCATCTGTGTGCCTGCACGTAAGCGCTGGAGCGCGCTGTGACGCTTCGATAGCATTTAGCTTAGCCCCATTCATTCAATGCTGCCATTTAGAGATAAAGTTAGAAGTGACCAAACACATCAACGTTTTTCCTATTTAAGACGAGTAGTTATACGAGCAAGTTTGGTGGTACAAAATAAAACGTAGCGCTTTTCTAAGCGGATTTAAAAGAGGAACTATATTTTATGGCGTAATAGCACTTTTGTGAGTACTTCGACTCGCCTGAAAAGTCCGCTCCCCTTCTCACTCTCATAATGGGAGAGGGAGGGTGTTACTGCGCCGAGTCAAAGTACTCCCATAAGTGCTATTACGCCATAAAATATAGTTCCTCTTTTAAATCCGCTTAGAAAAGCGCTACGTTTTATTTTGTACCACCAAACTTGCTCGTATAACTACTCGTCTTAAATAGGAAAAACGTTGATGTGTTTGGTCACTTCTAACTTTATCTCTAAATGGTACAATTGAATGAATGGGGCTAAGCTAAATGCTATCGAAGCGTCGCAGCGCGCTCCAGCGCTTATATGCACGCACACAGATGATAGAGGGATGTATCAACAATTCTTTGTTAAGGTAATAACATATTTTAATATTGAAAATGAGTAGACTATTCCTTTAAAGGTAAAGCATTTGGATTTATTTTGGTTTGTTATTGGATTTTTCTTGTTTGCTGTTTTTTTCGTGCAACATCTGGCAACACTAGTAAGCAAACGCTTGTGCCTCTGTCATTTTCTGCACTGCGCATACAGAAGAGGTTTTCCTCTTCTAGGCATTTATTTTTTCAGAAAAGCAACCTGTCATGTCTATGACGCACATTTATATACTTTATTAACAAGTAGTTGTTCAGTTCAGTTCTGTACAGACTACACATAGTTTCTGTAAATGCGGTTGTCAATACCTGCACCGGTGCGAGGCCACATGAATAAATACATGAAATTAGGGGTGTAAGACAATATTGATACATGTGAGTATCGTGTTATTTTGTTTGCCAATACTGTATCGGTTCTCAAAAATGCAGTATCTATAATTTTAAAAATAAAAATCATACCAGATACATTGCAAGTGTTTAGTTTGGAGTTTACATCCTAACCACTAGATAGCATTCTTATCTCTGAACTTAATCTGTACTAGCATAGAGCTAGTTAGATTATTAGATTATTTGTTAGAAATGCAAAAAACTGTTTCCTAGCGACTTTAAGCCAAGACATTGTTTTATTTAAACATGTTTGATTTATTTTGTGAAAAAAAAACTCATATATGTTAATATTTATAGCATATTTACAGCATATAATAATTATATAATGCATATTTACATTAAGTTCATTTGAAAGTACAGTAACACTTTACTTGAAGGGGTGTTCATAAGACTGACATGACACCTTCATAATCATGACATGACATGTGCCATGAACATAAAGAAGACTTAATGCACGTTTATGACAACTGTCATTAAGTGTCATTTGTTGAATTATGTCATTTTTAATGCAAAGATGACATTGTTAGAGATGTCTTTGTTATGACAACTTGACATTAACCAGTACATCATAACTTGTCATGACAAACCACTTTTTTACCATTGATACAAATTTAAATTGTCATTAAAATGTTATTAAGGGCCCTATTGCAAAGCGCAAGTGACTTTGTGGGCGGATCTTGGGCGCTGTTGCTATTTTCCCGGCGGGAGAAATAACTCTTGCGCCAGGCGCAAATCAATAAGGGGTTGGTCTGAAGTAGGTTCATTATTCATAGGTGTGGTTTGGGGGTAACGTCAAATAAACCAATCAGAACGCTATCCAACATTCCCTTTAAACGCAAGGGCACAAGTTCCATGGCGGGTTGCTATTATTATGACGGATTTACCAGGCGCACGCCAGGAGCGGTTCACAGCCGAGGAGACCCACGTTCTTGTAAGAGCAGTCAGACAGAGAAGTTGTTTTGTATGGGGATGGGAGAAACCCGCCCAAATCAGCGTCGGTAACGGGCGTGAGAGGAAATAGCCATCAGCTGGCATCCCCATCGTTGCGCCAAGCGCTACAATGATGTCAGGAGACGGGGGAATCCCAAGCTTGCCAGGACCTGACGCCAGCAGGGGACATCGCTGCGTCCACCCTCATCGCTGAAAGGGTTTGGAGGCTTTGAAATCGGACCCAAGAAACGCAAGCAAGGTCCAACCCCAAAGTTGCAACCACTTGCAAATCAAGTTCATATACATAAAGGTTTCTTATGACAACATTTTAATTATTATATACATAAAATAAACGTAAAACAGCCAATCACCAAACATATGAAAATATTTTAATCGTTATTTGAATGAGATTATTTTAACGCAGCCACACAATCAATAAAAAATCTCATCACAAAGCTCACCACTATGATTTCCCTTATCTCATGTGTTAATATTTTTTATTGTAGCAATTTATGATTTGCAAAAATAACTATTGCATCTGTGTAGATTAGATAAGCAAAGTGTGTGTGCGTTGTGCACGCTATACATTATGGTCAAGCATGCGCCCTTAAAATAGCATAATGAACCACGCGCAACGACTTTAGACTCGTTTTTTTTGGTCAGTGGCGCAATTGTTTTTTGAACCTGCAAAATAGCATAAGAGATGGTTTGCACAGGACACGCCTCCTTTTTTGCGCTGAACCGCCCAGGGAGCGCAAGTTCATTCCCTAGTTTGCCGACGTGCGTCTGTGGAGGGAAAAACCCGCTGTGCGCCGGTGCAAAATACGAATGATACATGCGTCACTGACAAAGTCAATTGCGCTGGGTGCAAGATAGGGCCCTAAGTGTTAATATTCTGTCATATAGTTTTATAACAGCATCTTGAATATTTTTCTTGACCTCAACTAGAGTGATACAAATATAATTTGTCATTAAAATGTCATAAAGTGTTAATAATCTGTCAAATATTTTTATAATAACTTCATGAATATTCTTCAGTTCATAATGTTTTTTTTCTCTAGGTGTTTAAGAAATAAAATCAATCATTCAATAATAATAATAGTAATTCAACTTAATACAATTATATTTTATTGCATTTGGAGACCGATTCACCTAAAATTAAATGAAAACAGTACAATAATTTTTATGCCAGATTTATGACAAGTTATATTTTTATGAGTGTCCATGTTTCTTTAGTCCAGAGAGATGGAGATTGCGGTATACTGGAGAGACTACCGTTCGCTGTGTGCGTTGAAGTTTCTTAAACTTGAGGATTTTCTGGACAACCAGAAACACCAAGTGCAACTGGAGCTAGAACCACAAGGACTTCTTTTGGCTGAGGTATGTGCACGTGTATGTTTCTTATACACATAAGGGTATCTACTTTAGCAGGAATCACTAATGCTTGTAGAGTTTGCTTTGTAAACTTACAATCAATAGCATATACAAAATTTTGTCAGCACTGGTCCCAATGGAAATGTTTATGTGATACGCTATCCGTGTGCATCAGGTCACATTCTTTAACCCCGTGATCGAGAGAGTTCCTCGACTGAAACGACAGAAGAAAGTTTTCTCCAAACAACAGGGTAAGAGACAGATTGAAGTCTGTGTACCGTAAATAAGGTCATCTATCAGATGTGACCCTGCCTGTTAAATCCATGCTAAAGTTTCATAATGTAATTGTGAGATTAGGAGCATTAAAGTAGTCCAAAACATTGATTTCGATCTTTGACTTGGTCTTACTTAGTCAATATTAAAGATATCAATGTTATATATTTCACAGAATGTTATTTACAGGTGGGATGGTTTTATGTAAAAAAAAAAACAGTAAATCACAAAAATTGACTTTAGCTGGATTTTCACAGCTTTTTTGTATTTTAGCAGATGAAAAAGTAATCTTTTAATCCCAGTCATATTATTTCATCAAAATGACTATGAATACTGAAATGTATTGGGGTTTTGGTCATGTGCAGGTAAAGCGTTCCTGCGAGCACGACAGATGAATGTTGATATCGGCACGTGGGTGAGATTACTGAGGAACGCCATCCCGACTGGCAACAACACGGGAACCTACAGCCCTCACGCACACACCGTACAGACAGGGTAAAATACATACACACTGTACGAACCAGTTAATGTACATACATAGAGGTGACATGTAAAAGATACCCTTTGTTCGTGTGTTATAGAGAGATATCGGTGGAGAAGTTGAGTTTAGACAATGACACGCCAATAAAGGGGGATATCCGGCGAGACGTGACAGATGTGCAAACTCCGGTGAGAGACAAAAAAGAGAGACTGCCAAATCTCCCATGTCACTATAACTCCTCCTTTGTCTTGTAATCCCTCCTGTCATTCTGTAACCTCTTTTTTCTGTCCAACTAATTTCTCCCCTTTCTGTAACTCCTCCCCAGTCACTGAAACTCCTCCTTTCTCTTGTAACCCCTCCTTTCTATATGTAACTCCGCCTTTCCTAAACTTCCTATTTACATTTAAAGGGATAGTTCAATTTTAATTCTGTTTTCATTTATTCACCCTCAAGTTGTCACAAACCTGTATGAATTTCTTTGCTGTGTTGAAGACATTTTTAAAAAATCCTGCTATGAAAGTCATTGGTGCCCTAGATCTGCTTGGTTACAATTTTTTTTTTAATAACTTTATGTGTGTTCAGCGGAACAAAGACATTTATACAGGTTTAGAAAAACATGAAAGTAAATTAAGACAGAGTTAAACATTTTTGGTGAACTATACCTTTAAATCCTAGCAGGAATTTAACTCATTCTCCCCCAGCTATTTTTTGGAAAAGTTGCCCGCCGGCAAGTTTCATAAAATGCCTTCCAGAAAAATGTTCTTCTAAAAATATATAAACATACAAATTAGGGCCGGGACTCGATTAAAAAAATTAATCTAATTAATTAGAGGCTTTGTAATTAATTAATCTAAATTAATCGCATTTTAATCGCATATAAATATTTGACCTGAGAACATTAAGAAGTAATTTTTTACATGGATTTTAGTATACACTCTTAGAAAGGATGTGTTAATTTTATACACATCATTCATTGTGCTGTAAGCTTTTAACACATTATGTGTCATTTTAACACATTATGAGTCATTTTGTCTTGATTTTGTGTTCAAGTATAACACATGTTGTGTTAAAAGTAACACAAAATGTGTTGTTTCAATAATAACACAGAGATGGGTGGATTCCAGGACGAGGCAGTTAGTGTGTTGTCCCAGAATCAACACTAATGTGTTGTTTTTAAAACATTCGTTCTTAGAGTGTACCATGAATAATGACTGAATACATAAGCTTAAGCAACAAAATATTGTTTATTGAGCCATATTCGGACAGGATTAGTTTTAATGGTCAATTCGGACGGGATTAGAAATCTCTGTAAAACATTCAGAAGTGGGAGGGGTAACTCGTTGGCGCAGCGCGTCACCTCTCGTCTTCACGTGCACGTTACCTTGCTTCCAGATATCAGATGTGCAAACAACATGACACAGACAAGGAAAACGCGAAACACTGTGTTTAATTTCAGTTTGGGGAGAACGTCAGTTTCATAAACAGTTCCATGCCTCTGAGAAGTAAATGTGACTTTTTTTTGTAAAGTTTGTGTCGTGTTTTATTCAGAAACTGACTTGTAACTGACTAGTTTCTCCGTCTAGAGTAAATGCTTCTTTAAGCGCTTTTATATTTAAAAGAAACCCGCAAATTAAAAGGAAATGACGCGATTTACGTGTATATTTACAGCTGGTCTATTCGCACTGGATTTGTATTACCTGAGGTAATTTCTCCGGACCTTTTTACAGAAGGTAAAAGGCGCCGTAATCTTTACTGACATTGTCCGTAATGATTACTGACATGGAGCATTCGGACTGGACTAAAATCACAAGCTCTGATAAAAACTTGCTTTACCCCACATCCCTATGTAAAACTAATCCCGTGCGAAAGTCGTTGTGCCCGGAGTCGGGCTAATGTCCACGCTAGCTGCTGTATGTTCTGCATTGAGATGCTCGATGTGCTGCGGTGATATGTGAATTCCTTGTTGCATAGCTTACACACAACCATGCTTTTATCGACGCTTACATCCGTTCGTTTTTTATAAAAAAAAATTCCCATCCACGGGGCCAACCAAAGCGATCTCATCAGCCTCTTGGTTCATGTTCACTGTGGTTTGTTGTGAAGTCATGAACGCTAGTTGGTGCTCCAGTATAATCGGTCCGCCGAAACTCGTGAGAAATGTTCCGCGGTGCAAAAATAAGTGCGATTAAAATGCGTTAAAAATGTTTAACGCGTTATTTTTGTGTAATTAATTAATCTTAATTAACGCGTTAAAGTTCCGGCCCTAATACAAATATATCAAATGAAAGAACAGACCCTCTGCTTTCCACCAAACAATAAACAAACAAACAAAACGGGAAAAAAGTTTCATCTGATCTATATTTTTTTCTCTGCTTATAAACTCATAAATATGGGTATTTTTCTCTCTAAAAAATTTTTTTTTCCGCAAAAAGCTGAAATAATTGCATTTTTGTGAAGGAATTTGTTAGAGATTAGATTCAGAACAATTATTAAAACATACACAGAGTTTGAAATTAGTAAATATTAAAAATTAGTAAACTAACGTTTTGTTTTCAGTAAGTGTGCCATCTAGTGGATAATCGAAGTATTGCATATTAACATAAAAATTCTTCAGAAACAATTTTTTTATGCAAATGTTTTCTCTTAATTGACGAGATAACTCATCTATGGCAGGGAAAGGGTTAATTAAATGTAATTACTAGAAGCGGCAATGCAAAATGATCTACCGTAATTTATTTCAATGGAAGACACGAGTGACAGTGAACTGGGCATGTCCAGCGACGCAAGAAAGTTGAGAAAGGTTTAACTTTTGAGAGCGATGACCAATGGGAGTGAAGTCAGTGACGTCACGTCATCATCTCTTGTCAGCTACTGCTGTGGACAACAGCATTGATGTTACTACAACAACCAGAATTAGGAACGCCTCCTAAGAACTACATTCATTTGGGGTGTGAAAGCAGCTTTGCTCCTCCTTTCATGTGTAACCCCTCCTCTCATTCTGGAACTCCTCCCCTTTCTTTTGTTACCGTGGGTTCACACCAGCCGCGTTTGTGGCATCAAAATCTCGTCTACCCCGTCTAGGTTGCAGCTTGAACAGTTTGAGTTTACTTGCTTCATTCGCGCGTGAAATTCTAGTCATCGAGACATTCACTCGGAAATACGCGTCATGGGAGGGGCTTCTGCGACTCCGCTCGCATCCTGTAATCACGTCACTACTAGAGCAAGCTCCTGATTGGTTAACGCGGTACATTTTTTACGCCAAAGTTCACATTTCACAATATGCGCGAATGCCGCATATTGAACGTTGCCGCGCTACCGCACGTTAACCGCGCTGCCCTAAACGTCTAATTCGCGCCGCGAGACCTCCAGAGGCGCGCCAATGCGTCTTCACATTGACTTAACATTGAAATCACTCGCGCTTGAAGCCTCTACCGCGGCTGGTGTGAACGCAGCATTACTACAACTTTCTATATAACCCCTGCCCTTTTTTTCTCTACCACTTCTTCTAATATGTTTTAACTCCTTCCTCTCTCTTCTCTTTGACACAGGACAGGCAACCAGTCATCGAACCTGTCTCTGCTCCTGACCCCACCACACCCGAAAGACCGAACAGAACTCATTCACTCTCCAGGTAAACACGCATGCACAAATTTTGCACAGTGTCCTCTTATACACACAACAGTATTGTCGATGAGTTTGTAAGTATTTGTATGTTTGTTTGTGTGCAGTAAAGATAAGAAGACGCCTCTGAGCCTACAGGATTTCCGGCTGATCGCTGTTCTCGGCAGAGGCCATTTTGGCAAGGTGATCTTCAGACTCCCTCATCTTTTAACCCCTCACACCTCTTTTCATCCATGTCTCTCTTTCTTATGACATCATATGTGCATCTTTCAGGTGCTGCTGGCAGAGTATAAGAAGTCAGGCAGCATGTATGCTATTAAAGCTCTGAAGAAGGGAGATATTGTGGCCAGAGATGAAGTAGAAAGGTAAACAAGAAGGCGCGGAGATTAACTAATAAGTGATGATTAATAAACAGAAATAAAAGAGAGATGAACATCTTATGACATCACAATGGGAGCCATATTGTTCAATGAGCTATTTTTTCACATGCTTGCAAAGAATGGTTTACCAAAACTAAGTTACTGGGTTGATCTTTTTCACATTTCACATGGAAACCCAATTATTGCACTTAAAAAAGATTTTCATGAGTTGTCCCTTTTAACTCAATCACCCTCTCTGTCTTTTCCTCAGTTTGATGTGTGAGAAGCGCATTTTCGAGACTGTGAACAGCGTGCACCATCCCTTCCTCGTCAACCTGTTCGCGTGCTTCCAGACTCCCGAGCATGTGTGTTTTGTGATGGAGTACACGGCCGGAGGAGATCTGATGATGCACATACACGCAGACGTCTTCAATGAGCCACGCGCTGTGTATGCTTTTTTTATATGTTGTATGCAGTTCAAGTGATCATGTGTATGTAACATGCAAAATAAATGAATTGAAAAATAACCTCAAAGTGCGGAAGAAATAGTGTAGAGTCGGCTGCTCAATATTCCTAAATAAACCCTGACAGGGTGATCAGGTCTTGAATCCACTTAAAAGGTGTTTATTCGTGATACTACTTAAAGGCGGGGTGCATGAATTTTAAAAAACACTTTGGAAAGGGAGTCAGGCCGAGTAACAAAACAAACTTGTAGCCAATCAGCAGTAAGGGGCGTGTCTACTAGCCGACATCGTTGCCTGGGTTATGTATGTGTGGGGCGGGTCTATCAAAAGAAGGTCCAGATTCTATTTGGGTAGGGCCGTGTTTGTTGAGGTGATTTTAAATATCAACATTGGCTTTCAGAAATCATGCACCCCGCCTTTAAAATCACAATGAAACAGAAGTAGCAATCTATTTTATGCAAGAAGTTTTCTGGAAAAAAATCCATATTCCCTGTGTATTGTAGGATAATATCATAAAAATTTTAGACTTTTTAAGCACACGTGCTAAACTGTTCGCTTTAAATGCTTATATCTTCTGTATGCGAATGTTAATTCATACCAAAATGTTTTTTGCATAGTTGTGTTTCACACATGAAAACGTCTCTGGTTACGTATGTAACTGTTGTTCCCTGAGAAGGGAACGAGACGCTGCGTCTCCCTTGCCATACTTCCTGCGTCCCTGTAACGCCATCTTTGGCCATATTTCAGATAGCGATTAACTTCCTGGCTCCCGCATCACCCTGTTTTGTCGTTAAGCCTCACCATTGGTTGAATTTGATATACACATTCAGACACACTTACCCCTGGAGGCGTCCCGAAAGTGTCACCGCAGTGACGCAGTGCGAGTTCCCGCGAAAGGGAACTGTAACAATATATCTTAAAAAGTAACACGATGTAACCATGATCTCACTTGAAATGTGTCCCCCACATTTAGTGCTTGAATTTGAGGGTATTGTACCTGGAAAGTCCTTGAAAGGTCCTTGAATTTGAAGTTAACTAAGGTGTGGGAACACTGTATTAACCATTATGTTCGTATTTGGGAGTATTTTCAAGTAAATTATTTTAGAGATGTTTTTGTTAACCTCATTTTTTGTGTGTTTCAGGTTTTATGCCGCTTGTGTGGTTTTAGGACTTCAGTTTTTACACGACAACAAGATTGTGTACCGGTGAGCAACATGTAAAGGGTTGTGTGCACAAACATGATCTTTTTGTGTGTAATAAAGGTCTCAAATGTGCTACAGCATATAGTGTCTATTTAGTGTTCAAAAATGACTGAAATAAGTTTTTGTTTCTCTTTCAGAGATCTGAAGTTGGACAATTTGTTGCTCGACACGGACGGTTATGTGAAGATCGCTGACTTTGGGTTGTGTAAAGAAGGTAATGTGTGCCTTTTTTTGTTTTGTTTTTAAGATAGTCATGTTGATCGCATATTAACAGTTTTTGAATTGTCTATTGATGTCCGAATTGATTTTGTGGTCTCTTCATCCTCAGGCATGGGGTTTGGGGACAGGACCAGTACGTTTTGTGGGACTCCAGAGTTTTTGGCACCTGAGGTTTTAACAGATACGTCGTACACACGTGCGGTGGATTGGTGGGGGCTCGGAGTGCTTATATACGAGATGCTGGTGGGAGAGGTAGGGAGACTTTGAGATTTTTTTAACCCCAGGGTTTCCCGCAGCACTTTGCAGTTCGGGCGGCCCACCTAAGCTGGGAAACCCTACCGCCTTAACTAAGTCGTCCCAAAAAATAATTTTACTGTACAAAAGGCCGTCAAGTGCATCTCGGAGAATAGTGCGGAGGATAGCCAGTTGATAAAACCCGTGTCCTTGAGAACTATAAGTGGATGTTTTGGGTTTATTTAAGCCTGTTATTTTATTAGTCTATAGTTCTTGCAAATTTAAAGTAAGTACGCTGGTGATTTTGTTGTTTGAGCAACCTGCTAGCTAGGTTTCACATGCCTGTTGATTAGATATAATTGTTGAGCGCTCTTGCTCACGTTATTTATGTGCATTATTTACATGCTACAGTAGTTACACTCCTTTAAGATAATGTAATTAATAGTGGGAAATATTCTGTTTTTACAATCTTCGCGCTATCTATCTTTCATCATTCGCCAGACGTTCTACAAATCTGCTTCAGTTTGTGTTTATTAACCCTTTAGTTTCACTTCATCACACAGCTATTCCTGTTAGAGGTATCTGTTAAAAACATTTAATTCATCAATAATCTAGTAATTGTTCATTTTCTGTCATAGTTTCTTCAAAATTAAGTTTTATTTGAGTGATTTAAATAAAAATATTTTCATTTTCATCACGACGCATACAAGACAACAAGATTGTGTACCGGTGAGCAACATGTAAAGGGTTGTGTTACCACGCCCCCTTGATTGCCACACCCACCCATCCAAACCCTACCACCTTAACTAACAAATTTTCTGTGGGAAACCTTGAACCCCTTCAGACCAGTGTTTAATCAATGTACCTTATTTGGTTAGTTGATTGGTTGACCAGCATTTTTATTGGTCAAAACATGTGATGCCCATTCCAGTGGACGCAGGGTCTGAAGGGGTTAAGATGAGTTATGATAAAAAAAAATTTGTGTTCAAACAAACTCTTGTCTTTTTCTAGTCCCCGTTTCCTGGTGATGATGAAGAGGAGGTTTTCGACAGCATAGTGAACGATGAAGTTCGTTACCCACGATTCCTTTCATCAGAGGCCATTGGCATCATGAGGAGGGTAAATACGACACATATACATGCAGAAATGAGACAAATATATTTAGATGTTTATCTGCATGTAATTATATGAAAAATAAAGCATTACATGGTGGTTGTATTGTATTTAAACAGTTACTACGGAGAAATCCAGAAAGACGATTGGGCTCCAGCGAGAAAGACGCAGAGGATGTAAAGAAACAACCTTTTTTCAGGGTGAGAGAAACATATTTTATCGTTTTATTTCTTTAAATTGATAGTTTAGTTGCTAGTTCATTTACCATTTAGTTAGTGTTGGTTTTCATTGTCTAACTAAATAGTGACAGACCATGCAGTTTGTTTCCTGGGTGGCCACATCCTGCAGAATTTAGCTCCGCCCCTTTTCACACAAGTCCTTAGCAGGGCTAAAACTAAAGTCTGCAGGACATAGTAACAGATCTGAATAGATTTCACACCCTCATATTTCTCTTTCAGAATATGAACTGGGAGGATCTTCTACTCCGTAAACTCCCTCCACCCTTCCTTCCCTCCATCAGAGGAAAAGAGGACATCAGCAACTTTGACGAAGAGTTCACGGCAGAAGCGCCGAACCTCACCCCACCGCGAGAACCCCGGGTGCTCTCACGCAAGGATCAGGACAGCTTTCGCGACTTTGACTACGTGTCTGACCTTTGCTGAGAGCTTCTTCACTGTGATAGCACTGTAGAGAGACAATTACGGTCCGTGACTCTGTGACCTTAAGAGAGGCCAATTTCGGTGTTTGGTTGTGTACGTTTTGTGCTGGACCTGTGAACACTGTGATGGGCAAGAGAGAATTGAAAAGGCGAAATGAGAAGATGTTTCGAATTGGATAGACAGAGATGGAGAGATTTGCTTTGAGGATTGTTTGTTTGTTGCCAGTTGGTTCAAAGGCATTTCAAAGAATATTTCAAATTATTCGTCTTGTCATACAGGTCCACTGCGCTCAATTTCTTTTCTGTTTTGTTTTGAAAGACAGGATATATCGGCCATGACTAGCAGTTTTTGTACTTGTTTTTATTGTCCGATACCGATTATTTTACCGATATATCGGTGCATCTTTAGTAAAAAAATAAGGTCTAAGTACTTAAAATGATCCACTACTTACATATACAGACTACTGGCTGTGTTATTTTATTCACAGTACAATGAATCTTTATGTTGAACACGTACGTTTACGTTGACCTTTACGTTTATATTGAAATAGTCGCTATGTTTTAGCTGTCAAATTTTAAGGGATCTTAAAAGACTTTAAAATTGTTTGGCAATCGATAAGCTATAAATCATTGTGCAAATAGTTTTAAGGCTAATTCACACTGATCCAATGAACGCCAGTGGACCATGGTTACTGTAGTACTGGGGGACCTGGGTTTGATTCCCAATCAGGAAACGTGACTTTTGGGGCAGTCATGACCTAATAGAAAGTCAGGCTTGTTACCTGAAGGTCGCCGGTTTGATTCTCACAGTCGTCAGGTAGCAACTGTGTCCTTGATCAAGGCACCTTATCCCCAAATCCTCCCCAGCGCTGCAGTGATAGCTGTCCAGTGCTCTGTGTATATGCGTATGTTTACGACTTGCAGTGCGTGGGTTCACTACTCACTGAGATGGGTTAAATGCAGAGGTCACATTCTGAGTATGGGCTGCCATACTTGACAATCACGTCACTTTTATAAAACCATGGTTTTGTCAATGCCAATCGCAACTTTTAAAAACCATTGTTACTAAAATAAACATAGTTAAAGGGACACTCCACTTTTTTTGAAAATATGCTCGTTTTGGAATCCATCCAGCCGATCTCCGGGTCTGGCGGTACCACTTTTAGCATAGCTTAGCATAATTCATTGAATCTGATTAGACCATTAGCATCGCGCTAAAAAAATAACCAAAGAGTTTCGATATTTTTCCTTTTTAAAACTTGACTCTTCTGTAGTTACATCGTGTACTGAGACCGAGGGAAAATTAAAAGTTGTGATTTTCTGGGCAGATATGGCTAGAAGCTATACTCTAATTCTGGTGTAATGATCGGGGACTTTGCTGCCGTGGCATGGCTGGTTATGGCAGCAAAGGAGGTGCAGTGATGTTACGCAGCGCCCGAAAATAGTCCCCTGCTATTGAAATAACCAAGGGGACTATTTTTCGGGCGGTGCGTAATATCACTGCGCCTGCTGCAGCCATGTTGCGGCAGCAAAGTCCTTGATTATTACGTATGGTTGCTAGCCATATCGGCCTGAAAAATCGCAACTTTTAATTTTACGTTGGTCTTAGTACACAATGATCAGTGTGAATTAGTTAGTTAGTCACATAAATAGTCTGATGCATATTGTAGCCCAATCTCTCCTAAATACTGTATATTTAGATATAAAGGGGCAATGTTAAACCACCAATTACATTTTTCTTGTGTAGAAAAAGTAATGTTTTTGCAAATATGAGTACCATACCCTGACCAGGGGCAACAACAGCGAAGTGCAACTTAGAAACTTTTATTTTTGTGATGTCATAACTGATAGCTCCACCCACAAAGAGATCTCATTCAATGGATCCCATTTATGCGTATCATCAATATTGAATATCAAACATAGACAACAATAATATTTTAATGGACCATTTGTGTGTTGCTGGTTAGGACACATTTTCATTTACTTGAATTTGATTGCCACCAAAGAACCAACTGGCAAAAACTAAAAAAATCTTTCTCCATCCAGCCTGCCTTTTTTTTAAGTGATGTCCACTGAAACCGAACATTACTGCCTGAATAATCTCCATTGGACCGACCTGGACCTAGTAACCCGCAGTGTTAAAGAGACGTTTTCATGCATACACTGTGACATATCAGAAAAAAGTGAGTTGCACCAAGAGCAGCGGTTAATTTATGCGTGACCAATAATGAATGTGCATTTGCTCTTAGTGGTTGAGGATTTAAAACTCTTTACAGTTATTTGTTTTGGGTTTGTCTATAAAACGCTTTTACATGTACAACTAGCATATTGAAATTTAGGAGAAAAGCCCACTAACCAGCTAAGTCTCCACCCATTAAGTGCACTTTGAGGATGGATTTAAGAACAGACTGACCTCTCATCCGGGGTCGGTTTGAACAAACTGCCTTAAATTAATGTTGGTCCTGTCTGCCCTGGTTTTTATCTATCCCGTTTAATCTTTCAATGTTAGCCATGGAGACAAACAGCAGAAAGTTTCATTTTAATTGGAAAACCAAATGTAATATTACTAATGCATCGATACGGTTGGTCAGCATCACTTTATTGTTGCAGAAAAGAGAAATGCATTTATGTGATATGTAAAACTGGTGCATGTGGTGTCATGTGATCAAATTCAGACTGACCTTCTGATCTATGTGAACGCTCATGTCCAATCATTGTTTTAACAAAGTATATCGGGAAACATTTTTGACATTTGGTAAAGGGGTTTACAAACACTTTCTGTTAAAAGACTTAGTTGCCTCTAACAACAGATGGTTTGTAAGGAGTTGTCTGTGTTTTAAAAGTTTTTTAAATTCATTTTAATTTTAGTTATCGGATTTGCAGTCTGTTATATGTTGTAGTTACGAACGAAATGACCGACTAGTGACTGTTACAGTAAAGAAGCAGACATGTGTGCTTGTTCTGGTTTCACACCCTTTATTACCTCAAAGCTGTTTTATGCCTTTCGTCAGTTTGTGAAGTTTTTTGGACTGTTGGTTTAGAAGGACCTCTCATTTCGAGGACAGAGACTAAAGAAACGGACCATCGTACCATATCTATAGAAGCTGATTAATAAATTGTTTTTAACATACATGCACATACACACTACACACACTGAAGAATTGTGTAGCAAAATTGCGGCCACCAATTATACACCCCAAACACAAAGTACAATATTTGCAACGGAACTGCAATCTCTTGCTATAACAAAACAAATGTTATTCTTCTTTTCCTGAAAAGAGCAGAGTAACGCAAGTCCTGTGAGATTATACAGTTCATCAAAGCTATTACCTGATTTGTATTTATAAAAATGTTGTTGAAATTGTTTGTGTTTTGTATGTCAGTCTCGAATTGTTCATTTGACTACACCCTTTAGAAATGAAAAATAAACAATGATATTCTGAGGACCAGAAGTTTAGTTATTGCAAGAGCTCAATGCAGGTGTGTTTTTCTTGAGGGGCGTTGTTTTTCCCTCAACATCCGCTAGAGGGCAGTGAGTGGCGCTGTTTTTCTATTGCTTGATCTTTGAGGTGAATGTGAAAAGGCCGATAAAAACAATATTATAAATGGAAGGCTAATGTATAAAAATATTTAACAGGACATTAATGAGCAGACATTCATTTGGTACTTGTTAAATAAGGGAACATTTAGTATTTTGCCTTAGGAGCCAACGACAAGCAGAGCATGCAACAGAATAGGATAAATGCTGAAGCCAAATTAGATGTGAACACCACTACACCATAATAATTGTTATGATTTTTTTCGGACATTTTTAGATCGTGTCAGATTATAAAAAAGCAGTGTAGTCTATTATTCTTTTAAAAGCAATTCAAAATATATAGGTGAAAAAATGAATTTTTTGTAAACATATTAAAAAGTATATTTTCAAATACAATTTTGGATATATTTCAAAATATATAAAAAATGTATATCTGCTGAAATATATTTTGAAATATGTTTACAAAAATGTATTTTTCACCAATATATTTTTAGGCATTTTTTGTTTATTTAATATATTTTAAAATAAAAATATATTAAATAAATATATTTTAAAGCATTTATATTCACGTCGCATTGTAAGAAAACTGTGTGTGTTATAAACCTGTAAAAACTGGTTTAAAAAATGTTAAAATTACATATATTTCAGCAGCAAAAAATACTTATAAGTTTATATTTTAAACATTTTATACTTATACTTTATACATTTTATACTTTTTGCCGTATGGGTTGTAAAATTAGAAATGTATTTGTTACCCCTAAATATATATGTGAATATATGAGGGTTAAAAATAAATATATTTTCAAATTAAAATATATATTTAATTAAGCTTTACTTTCTACAAAATGTATTTAGCATATATTTAAAAAAAAATTGGCAAGAGAAATTTATTTTTTGCCATATGGAATATCTTTGTTTTGTTTTCCAATATCAGTTACCTGAGACTTTGAGTGTACATTATATTAAGAAGCTAAATTGAATTATATATTTACTTGTTTTCACGAAGTGTATTTTTGTTTCACTGGTAATTAAAAATAATATTCACTATGAATGATTTATTTTAAATTATTATGTATGACTTATTTTTATTTTCTTGGGACAAGGATTGACGCTTTTTTACTCAGTGAACGCCAGAGGGCATTGAGTGTCGTTGTTTTTCCCTAATTTGCCGCTAGAGGGCGTTGAGTGCAGCTGTTTTTCCATTATTTGCCGCTAGAGGGTGTTGAGTGTCACTGTTTTTCCCTCATTCGCCGCTAGAGGACATTGAGTGTCGCTGTTTTTCCTTCATTTACCGCTAGAGGACATTAAGTGTCACTGTTTTTCCCTCATTCGCCGGTAGAGGGCGTTGAGTGTCACTGTTTTTCCCTCATTTGCCGCTAGAGGGTAGTGAGTGGCGGCGCTCGATGGTGCTGCTGAAGTTTTCAAGATGTCGTCGCTGGAGCAGAGACTCTCCCGAATCGAGGAGAAACTCAAGCAGGAAAATAAAGAAGCTCGCAAACGAATCGACCTGAACATCGACGTGAGCCCGCACCGGTCGCGTCCTAGGCCAAGTAAGTGTGCGTGAATGAAGCGATGGTTGATTGATGATGAAGGAGGAGGGATGAATCACAGGCTACATGAAATAAACAAACAAACCGATCAAATCCTGACACTTCACTCGCATTCAGTCTAATGGACCCCAGTTTAAGCTTTAGCGGAAGCTGGTTATCCGGGTTTGTCCTCCAGACTGTTTTAAATTGTATTTCTAGATGTGATATTTAAAACAAATAATAAAAACATATGGCAGTTAGCTTGCTAGCATTAGCTTGGCGGCTAGCAGTGTTTAGCAGGCCATGATACTCATATATCAGACTGTCTGTCTGTCTATCTGATACCTACATATCTGTCAATTCGTTTATCTCTTTTCGCTGTATGGTTGTTTTTAAGTCCGTGTTTGTATCTCATACATCAGTCTTCATTTGGAAACACCATCATTTAGCTAAATAGATACGCTGTTATTGTTTGGTGTTGAAAACCCTTAACAACCATAACAGATTTTAGTGTCGTTATATTGCCGGTTTGGTTGCTCTTTGGATCTTGTGTTTGGATTGAGACTGTCTTCACTTGGCCACTGATGTAGTGATTTATATTGATGTAGTGATCATATTAAAGGTGCTCCATCTCATCATTTAACTACACCTATTGCAGAAGAATGACCACAGGCCATTTAAGTGATTTTTTTGTGTGTATTTAAAGTAAACACTCTGAGCTGAATTGTTGAGCTGAAAGATATTGCCCTGTCCTGCAAAGCACACGGAGATCAACCAATGATGTGTTTTTCATTGATCTACCAATATTAGGGGTGGCACGGTTCACAAAACCCTCGGTTCGGTTCGTGTCACGGTTCTATGGTCACGGTTCTCGGTTCAGTACGGTTCTTGTTGTTATTTTTTTTAACACTCCAGAAATGTATTATCTTATTAATGTATTAATTATCCATAATTTAGGATACAGTATTAAAAAAAGTTATATCATGTAATCATGCACAAACTGAATTTGACTTTAAGCACATTATTGGGAACATCCCTGAGGAGATTTTGACACAGCGAGAGGGAAGACATTGATGATTTCAACATGCTTTTCATTTATTTGGCAAAAAAGAGAATGTGTATTGCCATCTACATGAACTTTGTGTGCATTTTTAGCACACAAAGATAACTTGCATTTATCAAAATGCCAACTTCAGTGTAGCTTTACGATTTATCACTGAGAGGCTGAGAGAATATGTGAACGAGAGAGAAACATAACGTTTACACCTGTAATATTTAAATCCGTCTCTTTTGTCCACTTTTGACCATTTCTGTCCTGATTACTTCAAGGGGCAGTTTATGAAATAAGATCGCGCAACTTTCACACGCTAGCAAAATGAAACTACGCGGAAATCAGCCGCTTTCGTTTTATCAACGAAAGACTAAAAATAGCGCTGAATAGGAAAAGACGTAAAACAGTGTTCATTACCTCAGATTAGATAAATGGTCGGAGAGAATGCTGTCGCGTGTGGCTGTATCTATTGTTTTATTTCCGCTGTCATCATAGGTAACATGAAATAAAAAATGTTTCCACACACCAAACTTATACGACGCTGGCGCATCCTCCAACTGCGGGCAGACTTCCTTTTCTCTCCCTCTTGCCATTTATACACGTACAGTAACATGACCGGCAGCACTCACTCTCCACACCAGTCACCTCTTCTTTCGTGCTATTCGTGAAAGGGGAACACGCTATCTGAGGTCACATACAGGGCACGAGGCTACATACATTGCGCATGCCATGAACCGTTGAACCGTACGACACACACGCGCTCCGAACCGAGACAAGCGAACCGAACGGTTTGGATTTTTTTCATGAACCGTGCCACCCCTAACCAATATACAATACTACATCTATCTTGAAGAAAATTGAAGTTTTACGTTTTGTCGACTTTTGTCTGTTGATACTTTTCTCCTTTATCTCTAATTGTACTTTTTTTCTTTAATGTTTATTAAGTTAAAGGAAACATTTACCCGCTTTGGTTTTTGTGAATAGTGTGAATAATTCATGAGTGCATGTTAAATGTTTGTCTTTGTAAAGACATTAGTGTAATGATTTTGTTTTTCATCTGAAATGTGTCACATTATGAAAGTCACATTGGTGTTTCTTGTGGTCACAGGGAAATATTGCTTATTATAGAAAACTGTTTTCATGCGTTTACATGCGTTTACATGCAAATCAATAAGCCGGCTATGCAGAAAACTGCGTTTACATGGTACTTGGAGAATTTTCAGTTTTCTCGCAGGCAATGACGTCACCACCTATAGTACATCATATAGACGTTCAAAAAGCCAACGGCTTTCTTTCTTAAGCTGTACAGTTGTATCTCTTCTCGGGGCTCCAGAGCCTGTAAATATAACATGAGCTTCTATTTTCATAGTTTCTCTGCCAACTGCTTTAGTCGAGCGGAGACTTTGATGCGTTACTTTGTTCTTACTTCCATGCGCACATGGACAAAACCGTGAGAAAGCCGGTTAAAGGCGGAGTCCACAATGTTTGAAAAACGCGTTGGAAAAGGAGACGGGCCGACTACCAAAACACACTTATAGCCAATCAGCAGTAAGGAGCGTGTCTACTAACCGACATCCTTGCCGGGTTGCGTATGTGTGGGGCGGGTCTATCAACAGAAGGTCCAGATTCTATTGGGGTAGGGGCGTGTTTGTTTAGGTGATTTCAAATATCAACATTGGCTTTCAAACATCATGGACTATTCCTTTAAGGTTTTTACGTGCCACGCAAAATCGGGGTAATGAGCAAAAAACTACCTGTGCCGATCGGTTTTTGCTTACGCCGGTATGGGCTTTCCCCGTTCAAGGAAAACCGGTTTACGGGTTTACAGGACCCCACACGTTATCAGTTTATTATGCATAATCGGCGTAAGACTGTGCATGTAAACGCACTCAATGATATCATAATATAGTTTTTTAATCATGTAAAAAATCATACCGGTATTATCGTGAACGGTATGATATGGCACAACCCAATCGTGAATGTTGATCTGCATGTAAATCTCTCGTTTTAAAGAGCTGAACCATAACTTTTGTTGTGATGACGCGCACGTCCTCACTACGACACGCCCATTACGCCATTGTTTTGGCTTCTTGTTCACACATAAGGTTTTCTGTGTATCTTACTAGGTCCTCTTTCCGGCAACAATCCCAGAAGATTTACGGAACGTGTTAGCAGAAAAGAAGCTTTGATATTTTCTGCGAGCAGAGTGCTGTGTGAATGGGGTTTTAGTAAATTTCCTTGCTCTTCCAAGGATCAGGGAACAACTTTTGACTTTGAAGCCCAAAAAAAGTGCATCCATCCTTTACAGCGGTAATCCACATCAATTACCCGCAGAAGACCTGTATTAACCCCCTAAAGCCGCGTGGATTGCTTTGTGAAGGTGCACTTTTTGGGGGTTTAAACTTAAGTCAGAAGTTGTTCCCTGGTCCCGGTTGTCTACCGTAATAAAGCTTGGAAGAGCAAGGACATTTACTAAAATAACTCCAAATGTGTTTTTTTATGAAAGATGATGGATTTGTGTATCTCGGATTGCTTGAGGGTGAGTAAATCATGGGGTAATTTTGATATTTGGCTGGAGTATCCCTTTAAAGGGCACATTTCACGAGACATTTTAAAGATGTCAAATAAATTGTTGGTGTCCCCAGAGTAGGCATGGGCCGGTATAAGATTCTGGCGGTATGTTAACCTTTTTTAGCAAAAATACCACGGTTTCATGGTGTTGCGGTATATAATATGCTTTCAAAAGATATAATATTTTCGTAATGTATATTAAATGTAAACATCACATCAATCACATGACTTAATGATTTAATGAATTTTGTATAAACACAGCCCATACCTTGGAGACGGTATCACAGAACATTTTAGTGGTTTTGAAACCTTGACTGTTTAAAACCTCGGTATACCTTAAAAACCGGTAACCGGCCCATGCCTACCCCAGAGTATGTGTGTGTGACGTTGTAGCTCAAAATCCCATATAGATAATTTATTATAGCATGTTAAAATCGCCATTGTAGGTGTGAGCAAAAATGTGCCATTTTGGGTGTGTCCCTTTAAATCCAAATGAGCTGATCTCTGCACTAAATGGCAGTGCCATGGTTGGATAGTGCAGATTAAGGGGCAGTATTTTCCCCTTCTGACATCACAAGGGAGCCCTTCTCTAGGTTGATAGAAGCACTGGGGACCCAATTATAGCACTTAAACATGGAAAAGTCAGATTTTCATGGTATGTCCCCTTTAAGAGTGTTAACTGGGAAAGTTAAATCAATCTGGTTGTGTGTTGGCTTTCTGGTGTAAGATGTAAAAATCTTTAATTAATTGTAGTGAAAAACATTACATGTATAGGTTGACTGCAAGTTTGTGTGTGTCAGAATGGATACACCATTGGAGTGGTACATATGGAAGGAGGCAGTGAATCCTGTTGCTGTGTCTGGGTTGTTTTAGTAATAAGTGTGTGTGTATTTTTTTCTCCTGTATCTAGTCATCGTGATCCAGCTAAGTCCAGCTCCAGCCCCCTCCCAACGCGCAGGTACCATCATCACTACATCACGCTGCATCTCTCTCTCTCTCTGAATCTCGGTCTCTCTCTCTCTCTCTCTCTCTCTCTCCCTCTCTGTCTCTCTCTCTCTCTCTCTCACAGGTTACATTTAATGCATCATCATTTGCATCTCTCTTTTGCTTTTTCTAAGTCTCTGCTGTTGTCCTCCTACTCTTAATACTCTACCACCCATCACAAAGACATTTTAAAGGACCTTTCTTGATTTTTTTTAAAGCCACAATATGTAAGATTTTTGTAATGAAGTATCTAAAAAAAACTTGCACAGTATGATTTGTAAATCCAGATACATTTCTGTTGTTAATAATGGCTTGCTTGTCTCCCTTGTAATTGTGGCCTTTTTACTTTTAACTTTCACTGTGTGTTCGCTCTAAAAGTCAGGATTGATGCTTGCTACATCACATTAGATGAATATGCAGAGAGTAGGTGGTTTTTTGTGGCAGTTTCGAACAGATTCGACCACATGAGCGTCTAAATCACAAAAAACAATCCGGTCGAATGCATTTTCAACTACCTCTGAATGTAGGCGAGCTCAAAATGTTTTACACCCTGTTTACACCTGTATTTAGCATTAACCACTTGTGATCTGATTGATCAAAACGCATCTTAATACCAGGTGTAAACAGCCTCGTAGTGACTTAATATCAGCGCTATCCTCAGTTTCCGGTTGTAGAAACTGTAGGCTACACATGTGGCCAAACGCGGAAGTGGCGGTTATACCTAGCATGCAGCTAATTTATTTCGATAGCATAAAATAATACAATGAAACATATAGGTAAAAAACATTAATTCATTACCTCACCCATGAACATGATTGCCAAATTCAATACGTCTCTGGATGGTGAAAACAACCATAACGCCTTTGTTATTGTGTAATAGCGACCTCTAGTGGTGTAATATCTACATATTGTGGCTTTAACTTTTAGTACAGATTTTGTGGGACAGGGTATCACAACCATGATTTCATCCAATGGCTGAATTAGGAAACTCTCTATTTCTTTTTCACTTCATCTTTATATACAACCCATCCTTCTTCTTTTCTTTCATTCTCTCATTCCCTTTCTCATTTAACCATTGCGAACCTCCTCTTCAGAGCAGCGAGTATGTGTTGTGATTGTGTGAAGGATTAACTTGTTTTGCTGGAAGATCAGACATTGTGCATGTTTTGGCTATAACCGCACCGCACGGCACGATTGTAAAGAAATGCACCCATAAACAATCCAACGGGATGTTGTGCGTTCAGTAACTCTTCGGTTTCAGCTTGTCTACCATCTTTTCTTTGTGCCTCTGTCTCACCCCTCTCTGTTCTGTCTGGGAGAAACTCTTCAGTTTCTGTCTTTTGCACAGATGTGGATTATGGCCATGCAGGCGTTTGTGTGTGCCAAGCAGGTGTCCGTACGCTGTATGTGTGTGGCCGAAATGCTCACTGACTAACCCAGACTAACTGATTCTCTCCCATGAACAGGTTTTCCAGAGGAAGAATCAGAAGTTGAATGGTCTTCATTTGTCTCTTTTATATTCTTTACAGTATTTACAGGGCTTGTTAGTAAGCTCATCAACGGCATCATTTTTTGGATGTGTGGTCCAAAAACTGAAGTTTGTAGCGCTGATAAAATGTTTTGTCTTGCACGGTTTGGTCCCGACGGTGACCACTGCTTGTCTCTTATGAGACTCTGCCCCGGTGCATGCTGGGAATGCTAACACTAACTCCAATGGCTGGTTTTTATTTAGCAGACTTAATGTGATTTCTGCGTATGAGTGTCTGATCTTGGCATGTGTTGGTCAGTCCATGTATAACTTGGGTATCTTTAATATTAACTAAGATCATGTCAGATCAAAACTGATGCTTTCTATCTCATAATTAGATATAGCATAAATGTAAACATGTATAGTTTTTTGTAACGTGGCCCAGTCCTCTCCCAGTTTTGGGGAACCACAAGCATGATTTTATTGAAAAAGGGGTAACAGAGGTACTTTTATAAAAAAATATGAATTTACCTAATTGCTATTATTATTATTTTGAATTATTATTATTATTGTTGTTGTGAATTATTGAATAGATTGCAGTAAAGTTCTCATAGTTTTTAAAGGCCCTGATCCAAACTTGGTGTCTAACTATCATCCAATCTTAAGAACAAAGGACTGAGTCTGGATCAGATATTGCGGGCCTCCAGACCTGATGGAGACATGGGATACTTCATTTGAAATCCTTACTGTTCCCAGTTATGACTGTCGATCGACAGTAACTGACTTTTTGCCTTTCTTCTTCCTGTAACATTTGCTCTGTATCTACAGCTCTGCAGTTACCGCTGGCCAATGATGGAAGTCGCTCATCCTCTTCAGAAAGTTCTCCTCAACACCCCTCGTACCCCAGCAGACCCCGACAAATGCTCACGCTTCCCACCCCACCATACTGCGTACAGAAGAGCCTTGAAAAGTATGACACAGAGACGCACACACACACACACACAAACAGCCGTAGTGCTGATCTAGTTTTTTAGCAGTGAGTAAGAATCTAGTCGAGTCATTTATTTATATAGTGCTGTTTTACAATGATGCATCAGTACAAAGAGCTTCACATAAAAGCGAAGAAAAAAAATGACACAAAGCTGAGAAATTATTAAATATCTGGACCACAAAACCAGTTATGGTCAATTGAAATTGAGATTTATACATCTTCAAAGCTGAATAAATAAGCTTTCCATTGATGTATGGTTTGTTATATTGGGACAATATTTGGCCAAGATACAACTTTGAATTTGAATAGCTGGAAAAAAAGAAAATCGCCTTTTAATTTTTTCCATATTGAGTCCTTAGTAACACATATTACTAATAATAAATAATATCTTTATATTATATTTACAGTAGGACATTTACAAAATATCTTTATGGAACATGATCTTCACTTAATATCCTAATGATATAAAATAGGTAATTTTAACCTATTGGCTATTGCTACGAATATACCTGTGCGACTTGTAACTGGTTTTGTGGTCCAGCGGCCAAAATTCTTCTTAAAGGGACACTTCACTTTTTTGAAAATATGCTCATTTTCCAGCTCCCCCAGGGTTAAAAATTAGACCTTTTTGGAATCCATTCAGCCGATCCACGGGTCCGGCGGTACCACTGTTAGCATAGCTTAGCATAATCCATTGAATCTGATTAGACCATTAGCATCACACTCAAAAATAACCAAAGAGTTTCGATATTTTTCCTACTTAAAACTTGACCTTTCTGCAGTTACATCGCGCACCAATACTGACAGAAAATTAAAAGTTGCAATTTTCTAGGCCAATGTGGCCAGGAACTATACTGCCCTACAAAGGCAGTAACTTAGTTTTTGGTCGAAAATTAGTTATTTATATTTTTTGGACATTCAAGACCTCCTTTATCATGTGGATAAGTATCTTAAGTCAATTTTGTTGTTTTTTCGAGAAAATAAAAATCAAGAAGAAAATAACTGAAAACTAAAGTCACTAAAAAGTCTAAACTTAAAGTATTTTTTCTCAGTTCTACATTCTAGTGAGTAGGATAGTAGGCGGGAATTATCTAGAAAACTTTTTTGCGGATTTGTTTGAATTGTCTTTATAAACCAATACACAAGTAAAATGTAAGTACTCTGAAAAAGAGAGCACAAAAATCGAGTGTCTGCAGACTTCCAACGACCGCCCCAAACACAGCCCATTTTTCCACTCACTCCACCTCCTCCCTTCTGGGTTTCTTCTAAAGCCACGCCCCCAAAACATATGAACTCGCGACGCTGACTGTCTCTGCTGGGAGAAGCATTACCAGACAAGCGGAGAGGAAGGAGCACGGTGCATGTAGTAACATCATGTCACAATCACATGTAATAATACACCTAACTTTATCACTGTGAATACAAACAGATAGGATGGCTTTTAGTACTCACTATTATGGAAGAGTTTCCGTGATGAAAGCATTGTTGATTCTGATGAGGACTACACTCCGCAGACAATACCGCTACCGCATCGTCGTCCCGAGGAAAAGCCACGCGATATTTACTCTCATTTGATTGCTTCGTTTATTCCTTTCTTTGCCTTTGCTGATTGGATATGCAGGTACTGTGAGTTCTGATTGCACTTTCTCTGCCATACTTTTGCTCTTCCTAGAGTGCCTCGTGCACGTTCAAATCAATCGGGTGTGCGCATGTCTGGGCAGATCCCGTAGCAACAGGGGTGGTGCCATGATCGTGAGAGAGAGTGATAGTCGCGCAAGCCAATCATTTGTTTCATTCCTAATGGAAATAATTAGCTGTGTTTAAAACAGTCGTGAGAGGTCTACAGACACTCGAGTTTTATTCTCTCTTTTTCAGAGTACTTACATTTTAATTATGTATTTGTATATAAAGACAGTTTAAACAAATTTGTAAAAAAGTTTTTTAGATAATTCCTGCCCATCCTGCCTTTAAGGTCTTTTGCCTTTGTATGGTAGTATACTCTCATTCTGGTGCAACAACCAAAGACCTTGCCGCCGCAACACGGCTGCAGCAGGCGCAATGATATTACGCAACGCCTAAAAATAGCAGGGGACTATTTTCGGGCAGGGCGTAATATCATTGCGCATTTTGCAGTCATGGTAAAGTCCTTGATTGTTACGCCAGAATGAGAGTATAGTTCCTAGCCATATCTGCCTAGAAAATCGCAACTTTTAATTTTCTGTCTGCCTTAGTACACGATGTTACTACAGAAGAGTCAAGTTTTAATTAAGAAATAAAATTGAATCCCTTTGGTTATTGGTCTAATCAGATTCAATGGATTATGCTAAGCTATGCTAAAAGTGCTAGCGCCAGACCCGGAGATCAGCTGAATAGATTCCAAAATGGTAAAAATCAAATGTTTCACTCTAAAGGAGCTGGAAAATTAGCATATTTTCAAAAAAAGTGGAGCTTCCCTTTAACTGCAATTTTTTCTTAAATTCAAGCTTAAAGGAACAGTATGTAAGAAATGTATATCAATTAATCATAAAATGGCCCCGATACGTCACTAGACATTAAGAAATCATTTTCATTTCAAATACTTATATCACTAACAACAGTGGTCTGGCCAGGATATTGTCATTTAAAAAGTGGAATTGCAACCCTCAACTGATGTTTATGTTGTCATTTTGTGTATTGGCCATCAGTTGTGTGATTGCAGTACCAGTTTTAGCCACAAGTTTTGTGATTGCAATACCAGTTTTGGCCACAATCCTACATACTGTTCCTTTAAGAATTTTTTTTTTTAGAATATTTTGTAGTCTTAAAATTTTATCAGCATCACCTACAAAATTGAAACGGTGACATTTTATAGATTGTAGCCATTACAAGAAAAGCTATATTAACAGAATCTGTGTCTTTGAATGTATTTTAATCCTCAGTGCTGAAATCGATCAGAAGCTGCAGGAGATAATGAAACAAACTGGTTACCTGAAGATTGACGGACAGGTAAGATTCATTATACATAGCCACCTTTTTTTGTAGGTTCTGGTGATAATGAATTCCGTAAAGTATCAAACTTTGTATGCGTGTTATCCAGCGTTACCCAGCAGAGGTGACGGATCTGATCAGTGAGGGCGAGATCGGCAGTGGAACCTGTGGGCAGGTCTTCAAAGTTCGCTTTAAAAAGACTGCCCATGTCATCGCTGTCAAGGTGAGTTTAGCTTGAGCAATTCATTCAACATTATTCAGCGTTTTATATGACTGTAATACATCATTACTTACAATAGAAGTTTGTGCATCCAAATGTTCATCTACTTGCATTTTCCTTGTAATTACAGAGCCATTAAAACAGCAGTTTAGTTGTGGAGTAATTACTGTTTACTAATAACATCACTGCTGTATGTGTAGTATTAGAGAGCTTTGTGTCGTTCAAGCACTAATAGTTGTTTAAGTACATTTCTTATCTTCCACTGTAATGTTTCTCTACAGCAAATGAGAAGGACGGGTAATAAAGACGAGAATAAGAGAATCCTCATGGATCTGGACGTTGTATTAAAGAGTCATGACTGTCCATACATCATCCAGTGTTATGGAGCTATAGTCACTAATGTAAGGATCTCTCTCACACACACACACGCACTCATAGGTTGTGCTCATTTTCAATGCTTTGTCGAACTACAATAGTATTGTGCATCAATAGGCAGATATGCTTGGGAAGAAATGAAACATGGACACCTTTGATCTATTGTGAATATATTTAAATATAATGCAATGTATTTTGTTCTGTATAGCTGCTAATGCACCAATTTACCACTGGGGATCAATAAAGTATCTATCTATCTTATCCTATCTATCACTTGTTCTGTAGACGGATGTGTTCATAGCCATGGAGTTAATGGGGACATGCGCAGAAAAGCTAAAGAAGAGGATCCAAGGGCCCATACCAGAGGCTATTCTGGGAAAGATGACTGTGGCTGTAAGACTTCCTTTACATTTCAACATGATACTTTATGGAATATGCTCTCGTGTATTTATTGTGCCATAAATCATGTTTGTCAAAACGGTGGGTGGTTATTTTTTCTTCAATCTTTCATGCTGTCTTACTCGGCATCTGTCTTGATTCCTCTTGTGTTTAGATCGTGAAAGCCCTGCTGTACCTAAAAGAGAAACACGGTGTGATTCATCGAGACGTTAAGCCATCAAATATCTTGTTGGATGACAAAGGCCAAATCAAACTGTGTGATTTTGGCATTAGCGGGCGATTGGTGGATTCTAAAGCCAAGACTCGCAGTGCCGGGTGTGCTGCGTACATGGCGGTAAGTCTGCATATGAACACGGGGGATTTTGAAAAGCGGCAATATAAGGAGAAATAACTGCATTTTCCACCTTTTTTCTGCTGAGATGATGTTTTTATGGAGCATTTTTAAATTCCTGTGGGATAACATGAATCATCAAGTGTTTGCTGTTGTTTTAAAGGCGGACATAGCAAATATTAAGTCTTTCCCCGCCAGCACTTTTTTTTTTTAAGTTGCCAGCCAGCGCCAGCATTTTTATGATTTTCACAAAAGTTTAATGGCTTAAATATAAGAACATACAAGATATCAAATGAAAGAACAGACCCTCTGATTAAAAAAAACTAAACGTTTCATCCTTTCTTTATTTGTTCTCTTTTATCACCTTTCAAATATGGGTATGTTTCTTCAAAAATACAAAATTTTAAAATAATTGCATTTTTGTGAAGGACTTTGCTAGAGATCAGATTCAGAGCGATCCGCAAAACATACACAGAGTTTAAATTGTTTGCCCTAAGGGAATACTTACGAGTTTTATAAGTTGGGTAAGAGCGCCACCTGGTGGATAATAGCTGATATACGGATTGCCAGAAAAACTCGTCATTGGCAGTGAAGCGTTTGCTCTCAATTGACGAGCTAAATCTTTAATGGCGGGGAAAGAGTTAAGAAATTCAACTTTGTCTTTAGTTTTGTATTTAATATTCAGATGCGATCACAGAATAGCTTCCAGTCCAGCTGCTGGTTAAAGTTAACTCTTTCCCTGCCACCATTTTTTTTTTTTTTAGTTGCCAGACAGCCAGCACCAGCATTTTTCATGATTTTCACAAAAGTTTAATGCCTTCCAGAAAATGTTCTTATTTATAAAAACATATTAAATGAAAGAACAGACCCTCTACTTAAAAAAAAAAAGTTTCATCCTACCTTCATTAGTTCTCTTTTTATCACCTCTAAAATATGGGTAGGTTTCTTCAAAAACACCAAATTTTGAGCAATAAGCTGAGATAATAAAATTTTTGTAAAGGACTTTTGGTAGAGATCAGAATCAGAGCGATCCTCAAAACTTACACGGACATACAGCTGTTTGCCCTAGTGCAGTGCTTCCCAACCCTGGTCCTCAAGCACCCCCTCCCAAAAGGTTTTGGATTTCTCCTTATTTGACACACCTGATTTAACTCATCAGCTTGTTAGGGAGACATGTTTATCATTTTGGAAGGAGGCTGATGAGTTGAATCGGGTGTTTTAAATTAGTAGCCATCTAAAACTTTTGCGCGAGGACCAGGATTGGAAAGCACTGCGACGACTCCTAGTGCGCTACTTCCGGGTTTTACAAGTTGCGGAAAAGATGCACAGAGTTTGAACTGTTTGACCTAAGGGAATACTTTTAAATTTTATAAGTTGGGTAAGAGCGCCGACTGGTGGATAATAGCGGTATTGCAGAAACCGGAAAAACTTGTCATTGGCAGGGAAGCATTTTCTCTTAATTGACAAGTTAACTCGTCAATGGCGGGGAAAGAGTTAAGGTGCATTAGCATTAGTGTTGATTGTGCTTGACCTTGCCAACAAGTAGAACAATATCATACAGTGACAACATTGTCTCCTGTGTGTTTTTCAGCCTGAGAGAATAGACCCTCCAGACCCCAGTAAGCCAGACTATGACATCAGAGCTGACGTCTGGAGTCTTGGCATTTCTCTGGTGAGTTTCTCCATCACTGTGTTAAAGCACTTTTTCCTGGGGTCCTTTTGGTTTGCCAGAGGGGAGTTTCATCCTTTGACATTTTTGAATATGACAACGGGCCTTCTTTGGGTGACTCTTCTCCCGGGGGCTCATGGGATAGTAAAGGGTCCATCGAATGCACCCTCCAAATCTTGCCATTTGTAGTAGGTCATCCGGGTACTTTTCGCCTACTGTTTTTTAGAGTACTATGAATTCAGACATAGGCCTCGCCTATTGCTTTTCGGCTACTATATAATAGGGAAGTTGGCGGTTTCGGATGCAGCGTATGAATTCCCGTAAATGATTTCTATTTCTTCCCTGCCTGTAGGTGGAGCTAGCCACGGGACAGTTTCCTTATAAGAACTGCAAGACAGACTTTGAGGTTTTGACCAAAGTTCTTCAAGAGGACCCACCGGTCCTTCCTCTTGGCATGGGCTTTTCTCCAGACTTTCAGTCCTTCGTTAAAGACTGGTACACCTGCCATCACAGTGTTATTGCGTATTGCAGAAATATCTATTGATTGTTTACATATTTACAGATCTAATCCCTCTGTGTTTTACAGTCTCACAAAGGATCACAGAAAAAGGCCAAAATACCACAAGCTGCTTGTAAGTTTCTCTCATGCAACTCTCTTTATGTGTTGTTTGAATATTCAGTTAAATACTACAAATAAACTTATGAGCAACCATAATTTGTACCCATTTATATCAACCGGTATGCGACCCTGGACCACAAAACCAATCATAAGTCCCACGGATATACACTCACCTAAAGGATTGTTAGGAACACATGTTCAATTTCTCATTAATGCAATTATCTAATCAACCAATCACATGGCAGTTGCTTCAATTCATTTAAGGGTGTGGTCCTGGTCAAGACAATCTCCTCAACTCCAAACTGAATGTCAGAATGGGAAAGAAAGGTGATTTAAGCAATTTTGAGTGTGGCATGGTTGTTGGTGCCATCACGCACAACCATTTCTAGGGTTTACAAAGAATAATGTGAAAACGGAAAAACATCCAGTATGCGGCAGTCCTGTGGGCGAAAAATGCCTTGTTGATGCTAGAGGTCAGAGGAGAATGGGCCGACTGATTCAAGAAGAGCAAATTTGACTGAAATAACCACTCGTTACAACCGAGGTATGCAGCAAAGCATTTGTGAAGCCACAACACGCACAACCTTGAGGCCAATCAGCTACAACAGCAGAAGACCCCACTGGGTACCACTCATCTCCACTACAAATAGGAAAAAGAGGCTAAAATTTGCACGAGCTCACCAAAATTGGAAAGTTGAAGACTGGAAAAATGTTGCCTGGTCTGGGCTTCCTTCAAATGCCACGGCCTACCTGAGCATTGTTTCTCACCATGTCCATCCCTTTATGACCACCATGTACCCATCATCTGATGGCTACTTCCAGCAGGATAATGCACCATGTCACAAAGCTCGAATCATTTCAAATTGGTTTCTTGAACATGACAATGAGTTCACTGTACTAAAATGGCCCCACAGTCACCAGATCTCAACCCAATAGAGCATCTTTGGGATGTGGTGGAACGGGAGCTTCGTGCCCTGGATGTGCATCTCACAAATCTCCATCAACTGCAAAATGCTATCCTATTAATATGGGCCAACATTTCTAAAGAATGCTTTCAGCAGCTTGTTGAATCAATGCCATGTAGAATTAAGGCAGTTCTGAAGGCGAAAGGGGGTCAAACACAGTATTAGTATGATGTTCACAATAATCCTTTAGGTGAGTGTATTTGTAGCCATAGCCAACAATAATTTAAATCAATATAATTTAATTTAACCAAAAATTAGGACATTAAATAAAGATCATGTTCAATGAAGATATTTTGTAAATTTCCTCCCATAAATATATCAAAAATGTATTATTATTAGTAATATGCATTGCTAAGGACAATTTTTTTTTCCAAAAAAACATTTTTTTGCACCCTCACATTTTAATAGTAGTATAAAAAAATTTGAAAAAATTGACCCTTATGACTGGTTTTGTGGTCCAGGGTCACATATGTACTTGCGTCTGATGCCGATATCTATAATGAGATATATACACATTAGGTTTGTTATATACTCAACATATTTTGAAAAGGCTATGTTATGCAACTAATATAGTGTACAGTTTTTTTATAGTATTAGCCGATTATAGGCTGATGATAATCTCCAAAAAGTCAATAATGGCAAAGTAATCAGGTCAAAATAATGATCCATCACGAATTCATTCACTTTTATTATCTATTTCTCACATATTATAATGGACTTATTTTTGTCATAGGAACACAGTTTTATCAGACGCTATGAGGTATCGGAGGTAGACGTGGCAGGCTGGTTCCAGACGGTGATGGAGCGCACCGAGTCTCCACGCAGCAGCCAGTGCTTCAGTCATCACCAGCTTCACTCTCTCTTCAGCAGGTAGCCAGACGGAGAAAGAGAGAGAGAGCGAGAGAGAGAATGATGCAATATTGCGAGGTTGATTTAGAGACATGGATGGACAGGTTTTAAATGTAAATTTCAGAATGGAAGGAGCATTGAAAATGGACAGATTGTAAAAGACGAAATCACTGAAACGAAAGAATGTTTGTTTGGGAGTTTGACCGATCGACAGACAATCCTAAGCAGGTTCGATGTAAATTTGAAATCCGTTCGTGTTTCGTCGTCCTCCTCATCCACCCATCGAACAGGATGGAATGTTACAGGTCGCAGTTATACACACACTCACTGTGACACGCACACACACATGCACGTTTACAGTAAAGCACTGGTTCACTAAACCTACAAGCATTGACCGCTGTACTACGTTTAGTATTCCTCACTGCACACCGTATGATTTCTATACGTCTGCGTCGAGGATCCGCTTAATCCGTTCCCTTCACTTTAAAATCAGCACGTTATAAAGTCCTCCGTAGCCCCTTACTCAGGGACTGAACAGAGTAGTCGAACAACACTGTGCAATGGTGTGAGTGTGTCTGTGTGTGTGTTATCGTTTATCTGTCCTAACTCTCAGTATGTGGCAAGTCTTCACGTTTCTGTGCGGATTACTCACTGCTCACAACCTTTCTGCAAATCACATCAGATTTATTATATATATATCACTCAGTTATATGTTTTATAGAATTGTTGTTTTCGTGCTAAAAAGCGTTGTCAGATATTTCACTAACTGTGACAAGTATTTAAAAAATGAGTGATTTTTAGAGGCAGAATGTTTATTTTTTGTTTTTTAGAGTAGCTACTAGAATATGTTTGGTCTGGAATTATCTTTAGCTAAATAGATTTCCTTGATAAGGGAGTAATATGAAGATAAATGCATATAAAGATAATGCTAGTGGTCGACTGATATATTTATACATGGAGCAAGTTTGCCAGTGGCTGATACTATGCTGATTGTAGGTAATTATTATTTAAATGTATAATGTGGGATTTTAGCAGCATCTAGTGGTGAGATTGCAAATTGCAACCAACCTTAATTTCGAAATACAATGAGAAGCTACGGTAGCCACAACAGGACAAACATGGCGTCATTTGAGACAACGTAGCGACGAAACGCGCTCTGTAGGACAGTTTGTCCGTTTAGGGCTACTGTAGAAACATGATGGCAACTTCCATATAAGGAGACCCGCAGTGTTTGTAAAATAAAACGGCTCATTTTAAGGTAATAAAAACAATACAGTTAGTTTTGTGAGATACACCACTGATAATATAGTTTTTAATATAGTTTTAAATTGCATTTCTGTCAAGAGATCCTTATAAAAGTTACACAATGCACCTTAAATTGAAATATATGTAACTTATGCTGTCCTTTTTTTGCTATCTCTGTTTAAAATATAAAATTGCAGTTTATTTGGGTTTTCTTCTTTACATGTGTTAGGGTCAAACGATGTGAAAGTGATCACATTTTAATCACATTTGTCCAATAACATTTTTTTTTATTGATAAAGCTTCCTTTTAGTTTGTAAGTTCCTGAATTTGATAATTTTAAATCAAAATGTTATACTCAAAATTCTTTAAAACATATTTAAAAACCAAAAAATTGCGATTTCCATTGACAAGATTTTCCTTTTTATTTTCTAAATTATTTTGCAAAAAACCATTTTCACCCTTTTACTCACCCAATAACTGTTTTTGTTTTTGAATTAAAAAGCTACAGTTTGCAGTTTTAATATTTCTGCAAGATGTAGGTTACTAAATTTGAATAAATTACTCGAAATTCTTTAAAACATATTTAAAAACAAAAAATTGCGATGTCCATTGACAAGATTTTCCTTAATTTTTTTGCCAAATTTTCACCCTTTTCCTTGCCCAATAACTGTTTTTGTTTTTAAATAAAAAGCTACAGTTTGCAGTTTTAATATTTCTGCAAGATGTAGGTTACTAAATCTGAATAAATTACTCAAAATTCTTTAAAACATATTTAAAAACAAAAAATTGCGATGTCCATTGACAAGATTTTCCTTAATTTTTTTTGCCAAATTTTCACCCTTTTCTTTGCCCAATAACTGTTTTTGTTTTAAACTAAAAAAGCTACAGTTTGCCGTTTTAATATTTCTGCAAGATGTAGTTTACTAAATTTGAATAAATCACTAGAAATTCTTTGAAACATATTTAAAAACAAAAAATTGCGATGTCCATTGACAAGATTTTCCTTTTTTATTTTTTTCCTAAATTATTTTGCCAATTTTTTCACCCTTTTCCTTGACCAATAAATGTGGTCGGTTGCATAAACCTTTAAGACTAGTCTTAAAAGTTAGTCATGAATTTTTTCTGATCATAATTGTTTTAAGTATGTTACATAGAAAGGTAGATTGGTCTAATTTAAATCCAAATAATAAGACTGATTAGCCCTAACTAATTGCTATTTAGTCAGACTCATTCAGTCTTAACGTCACGGTTATGTTTATGCAACCAGCCACTGTTCTTGTTTTTAACTAAAAAAGCTACAGTTTGCAGGTTTAATATTTTTTGAAGATGAAGGTTACTAAATTTGAATAAATTACTCAAAATTCTTTAAACATATTTTTTATAAAAATTACCAGACTCGCATGATCGGGGCGGCACCGATTTGCTTGCAAGCAGATTGGGAGGTGTAAGATTTAATCTGTGAACATCACACATTACATGATAATCTGAGCCGAACGTCGTAATCCGACCGAGGTCCTGATTCAGATGATTCTCGGGAGGAGAAAATCGGTGTAAATTTGGACAGAAAATTCTGTAGTGCGAGTAAAATGTCTACATCTGCCAGGGCTGCACGATTATGACAAAAAAACATAATGGATTGATTATTCACCTTGATAATGGAATTGCGATTAATAGATTTCCGTTTAAAAATTCTTAACATCCGAAACTAAATAATATAATGTGAATCACAAATAATTATGGTAGTAATGTTAAAATCCAAAATGAATGGCTAAAGACATGTCAACATCAATTTTTAAAATCCTTGATTCACCGCTGTATTTGGAGCCCAAAAAAATTGCCGAAATGCACAGAAATTAGCACAAATTGACAGCTGTAATTATATTTGTTTCACTCGTAATTGTAATCCCGATTACTTTTTCGATTATTTGTGCATCCCTAACATCTGCTGTTATCAGCCAGTGGACAAAATCAGCACATAATTGTCAGGTATCAGTCTATCACTAGAAAAAAAAACACAAAAAATAGTCCAGATTGTGTAAAGTTGCACAAAATGTACACCTCAGGTGGATGAGTTTTAGAAATATTGAGAAAGTTTTAGCTGTGTTTCAGTCTTAGAAGATTAAGTTTCAGAAGAAAAGCAGAGAGAAGTTGTCACGGTCACTTTTATCTATATGAGAGAGTCAAGCATAGCAGTTTTCAATGATGTGAGGAGAGAGCAATTTTTCCATAAAAAAAACAGGAACATTTCTGCTGTGATTCACTTTGTGTTCATCAACCCAGACACACGTATCATCATTTCATTCAGGTCCCATGAGCATTTGAGTTCCCCCAAACCAAAGCTTGTTTTTCCAGATAAAACTTTTTTTTTTTGGACAGAGCACTGCTTTGTTCTCAGTGGATTTCTGCTCGTGGGTCACGCTGAAGGTTTTCAGCAAATTTCACAACCAAAGCTCCTAGATTCACTGCTTAAATAAGCCAAATCACTGCTAGACTGAGTGCAGAAGTGTGTGCGAAAATATGCATGAAGAACCGGTAAGAGAGAATCTGAGGGTAACGGGATGTTGTATTTGGAAAGTTTCATGTTGTTAATAGCAATGGGAAAGAATGTTGTGTGGTAATGCTAAGTGAAGAAAGGACTAAAGAAAGTATGAAAGAAAGACTTCGGTTAAGTCCTATTTAAAGTATTGGCTTATTTTTGTGCAGGACTGGCAATGAAAGAGTTTTTTTTATAGGTCGCTGTATTGTGAGCTAGCTGGATGTTGCATTAAAGCTTTTAATCGTATTGAACCAATGTATCATTGTATGTTAGTTAACGAGTTGTGTTGCATCTCACTGTTTTTCGTTACCCTTGAAAGTTTTGCGTATTATCTACTATTGTTATTATATTATTATTTATTATCGTATTGCTGCTACTGTTTATGTTAGATGCTGCTCTCAGTTATTACGTTCCCCAAAGGACTTTGTTTTTTCTTTCTAAACCAAATGCATAAAACACTGTATCGTGTACACGTTTTACCAAATACGAGAACGAATAACTAGAGCGCACGAGATGCGACTAAAACGATAAGGAAACGAGAAAGCAAGGAAGATGTATTTTATATTTGTAACTCAACTCGCACAAACTTCACGTCTCACTGTACGTAACTAACACAATTAACCGCAGGCCATATCGCACCAGCTGGTAATATCTATATATATTTGAGCTAGAAATCTCATATCGCACTGTTAACTGTAGGTCATTCAGACAGATGCGTTTGTAATTGTCCTCCTGTGTCCGTCCTGCGGTGGATGAAGTTCACGTAATAAAATCATGTATTTTTTTTGTCACTTGCTGTTTATTTAATAATAGACTTTCGCATGAATTTTGTACGTTAGTAAAAAGCATTCGTTTTCCGTCTAATTGGAAAATCGATTAAATGTTCTCTAACACTATATTTATGATAATAAAAGCTCTAACTGTGAGTTTACACCAAACGCGAAGCGTGCAATCGCATTGCTCGCTCTAGATTACTCGCGGGATTTAACTTCGCTCGAGTTGAATGTTTTTAACTTGGGCGAAGACGCGTTTGAGTCAAATAGCGCGTGTTTTCACGGCAAACGTGCCGCCCATATCGCGTAATTCGCATAGCTCCACGCAAGCACGCGTCTGATCGCATCTTTGCATTGACTTTGTATGTAATCTACTCGCGCAAATCGTTGAACTCGCATCTGGTGTAAACCCACAGTGACAAGACTCGCCATCACCATAACTCCGATCTCGTACGTTGTCGAAATTCATCACGGATATTCTAATGCCTGCCTGTCTGTCTGTCCGTCATTCTCTCGGTAGATCTCAAAGCTATCACTGCAGCATTACGCTTAAAAAAAAAAACATTCAAACCAGTGACGTTGTCGGCAAATGCTGGATTGTTACTCTGAGGACAGGAGGCGAATATATTCACGATTGAGGTACTAAAGCCATTGTACCTCATATACTCTCGGGTCATTATAGGCCTTCTGATCTGAACTGAATGCTTTATCTTCACTGTTATGGTCTTGTTTTGCTGACACACACACACACATACTCACAAACACACTGTTCTTGGTTTTAATGGACTTCAGTTCAACCTTTTCTGGTACTCTTTCTGTTTTTTATTGTAATTTTTCATTCGTTTTCACTCCTGTGTGTGTTATTTTTGTCAACAGGTGTTTCCTATTGTACACTAAACATGTTTCTATCAGACAGTAGACGTACACATTGTTAAACACCACCAAATGAATAGTAATGTACAGAGATGTAAACCAAGCTAGTGCTTTCTATAGCATTATTGTGTGTATCTGTGTGTGTGTGTGTGTGTGTTATCTTTGGAGTGTATGCTCAGGAGTGTACTCTTCCGTTATAGTGTAAGATGGAAAATTCAATCTTTAAATATTATTGTAGTTCTGGATTTTTAAAGGATCTTACTGATGCCCCAACCAAATACTCACTATGCAGTCACTCGAATCAAATCCCGGTCGCTTTTCCCTTGAACTTCCTGTATATACACGCAACTACTGGAGCCGGAAGAATGGGAAGTCTGGTCGTCCTCAGCTAGTACAGAGAGAGAATTTATGATGAATAGCAGATATGTTTTCTTTGTTGTTTTCTTCAATGAGCTGACATATATTTAAGGATTGTACTTGGGTGGGACGGGGCAGGGGTGTGTTTGGGGTCGGGTTAGTAGATGAATAGTTTGTCCATTGCTGTAAGTATATCAGTTGCATGTTATGATCTCTGAAGTAACTGCCATTGATTTTTACACTTCGTTTTGGGTCAGAGGGAGGGGGGGAGGGAGACAAAACGTTTATCTTTATTTATGATTTTTACATATATATATATATAAATATAAATATATTTTCTGTACTTTTTTCCAAAATATTAAATTGCGTTCTTCGAAAAAGACACACTTTTGCCTTTTTATGTCTCTTGACTTTGTTTTGATCTGCATATGCATTATTGAATTTGTATTTTTTCATGCTGTTGATAATGTTATGTTTTGTCTTTTATTTTTTTTATCTGTGTTTGATCTACAATGACTGCTACAAGATGTTTTAGCAAGATGTTGTCTTTACCTGTTAGAAAACCAAAAGTTTATTTGTTTCAGTTTTGAAAACGATTACTTTGTTCTTAATGTTAATACACTTCAGGGTTAAGATCACACCAAATAAAACAAAGGAGACAAATCGCAAGCCATGTTGTTTTTCAAAAGGTTGCGTCAAAGGTGTGTCTTTTTCTGTCGAAGCCAAGCAATCACTTTGCTTTATTGTTATTATTTTTATTATTTTTGTTTGTTTATTTAGTACTTTTTCCCCAGAGCTGTTTATTTTTTGGCTGTTTTTCTGTATGGTTAGAATGTGTCTTTATGTGGAAATCTCTCTATTTTTATCCACTGGTGCATTGGAGGTTTTTCTTAAGTTATTATTTGATGTTATGAATTTAGAAATGTAGTTCACCAAATTCTGTTTGAGTTTAGAAATGTTTGAGACAATGTTGTTGGTCATCACAAAAAAGTTAGAAATTAGAAATGCCAAAAACAGATTAGGACCTTCCATGTTTTCTGGTATATGGATGCATAGCAGACATTATAAAATATTGATATTGTGATAAGACATTTTTGCTTTTTTGTTGGTAAAAATAAGATCTGACCTCAACAGCCAAGCTGGACTAATGTAGCTTGTCTTTGGTGAATATTGATCTTTTAATTTATTATTTTTATTGTTAAAATTTTTATATTATATCTTAATCTTGGCCTTGAACAAAACTATCCCAATATTGTATTGAGACACAGCCATTACAGTTTTTTCATCATCGCAATTTTTTACCCACCTTTTATTTTCTTTATAATTTCAAATGAATGAAATGCCATTATATTGTGAATACCTCAGGATTTTTTTTTTTTTTTTGAAAAATAAAAAACTTTTAAAAACCTAAAACAAAAAATACAAAAATGTGTTTGTGTTGTTTATTGAAAGACTAAATCATCATCTGTGATCAACAAACGTACTAAGATTGCGAAAATAGTGAAAGGAGCTCTGGCAAATTCTCATCAGCAATGTAATGTTTTAATCGTTAAATTCCTTGTTGCACTTAAATGTTTGAATTAATAAGTTTTTAAACTTTTTTGACTATTAAGAAGCTCTAAATTATACAAAGTTGAATTTACTTAAGCGCATTCAACTTATTTTTATTTATACTAACTCCTCACTAGTCAAGAAAGTTGAAATGGCTTGTTTAAGCAAAGTTGTTTAAACTTTTTTTAAGTGCAACAAGCAATTGTTGGAAGGAAGTGCCGCAGGGATGACGTATTTTTGTAGGCCAACCCCGGAATTTAGCGGAACACTGGTTCCTTCATAAACCCCATTTATTTTTCACATAGACTTTTTGATTATCGCACGTTTTGTCCAGCAAGATAATCTTCACCGATGATCACAACTTTTACATATAAGTAAATTCGATTTTTTTTATTTTAAGTAAACACATTTAGACTTCAAAATTCTTAAACGTTGTGTGAAGATAAACACTGCAATATAAAAAAATTTAGAATGAAGAATTCCACTAACAACAACATTATTTTTTATTATTTTATATATACACGCACAGTATTATGCAAGTCTTAGGCCACCATTAGATTTGTTGCTTTAGCATTAGTATAATAACCATACCATGACTATTTCTCAGTATTTCTCTTTATTAGGACATAAACAGGAAATATGGGAGATTTGTGTGCAGTATTAAAAACTGCTTTAGCTAAGAGTCAAGAGTTTAGTGTGATGAGCAACAGCAGAAACTTGCAGGCTCACTTAAACCTTAATAAAATTAAATCCTACTTTCAAAATCTAATCTTAATTTCTTGTATTTTCTGTTTCTATCTTAAAGGGATATAGTTCACCCAAAACTTAAAATGTTGTCCTTATTTACACCATATTTTGATGAATGTTGGTAATCAAAGACCCCAGTGAGTCAGGCTCTGACCAGGGGTTTAGTTACTCTTTAAGGGCGGCAGATTTCTCTGTTTTCTTAACGACATTTTCGGATATAGATTGATGCGCGGCCGCGAGTGATGCGCGGCCAAGATGGCGACGGCAGGCACCGCGTACTTTAAGCTTCAAAAACGATCTTCAGAAACCTATGGGTGACGTCACGGACACTATGTCAATCTTTTTTTACAGTCTATGATGTAAACGCAGTTGTCTGCATAGGCGGTTTATTGATTTGCATGTAAACACACGAAACATGGCCTCATTTATAAAGCGTGCGTACGCACAGATTTAATCGTAAAGTGTGCGTACGCAAAAATCCATGGCAAAGCCCATATTTATAAAACTGTCTTTGACGTGAAAAAGTGCTTAGCGCCACGTCAGGGTCTGAGCAGATGTACGCACTTATAAGCCATTATTGCTGCTCGAAATGGGTTTAAACATTGACAAGCGCTCTTTTATATGTCTATGACATTAATTAGGAATTGTTTATCGGCAGAGATCTGAAACTGCTCAAGTTTTCATTTGCAATTTATAAATTTCACATCTGAAAGAAAGGGTTACGCGCATTTTCTGTGTGTAAGTTCGGTTTATGAATCACACGTACGCATTTTTAATAAATGATAGTAAGATCAAATGTAGGATGGTTTCTACGCAGCATTTTATAAATGAGGTTTCTATAATAAGCAGATGTTCAATAGTTATTCTCTTATTCTGTGCATGTAAACACACTCATTGACTTCAATAGTAGGAGAAAAGAATATTATGAAAGTCAATGGGCCTTTGATCGGTTTTTGGTTATAAACGTTTCCTTAAAATATCTTCCTGTGTTCATCAGAACAAACAAATTTATACAGGTTTGTAACAACATGAAAGCGAGTAAAGGATGACAGAATTTTCATTTTTGGGTGAAGTATCCCTTTAATTAAGTGACTGAATATGCATTATTCATATGCATGACATATGCATCTTAACATTTTGAATCACTTGACTTTTAATCTGAAGGTGTGTTTAAATGTTTTAAGTGATCAAGTTTTTTTCTCATTTTAAATGATCAAAAAGCGAGTCAGCATGACATTAAATAGGATTTTATTATTCATTAGGGTTTTTTAATTCAGCATTTAATTCTCTTCTAAGATTCACATGACTCCACTGATTCTCAGAATTAGACGGTAAACATTCAAAATTAATATTCATTAGTGCAAAAATGCAAATCAAGCAATAAACCATTTTCATCTCTACGTTTTTGTTAAAAAGCTGTTTAAAAAAGCCAGTGATAAAACAAATAAATTAAATAAAATAGTTGGCAGGCATATAGTTCTCAAAACATGTTTCTGCGTTCTGAGTTCTCACAACAAAAAACATTGTGGCAAAACAGAAGCGTCGAAGGATCTGGACATCTCAGTGAAGTCTCAAGGGTTTTGTACACTGATTATGGATGAGTCTTTAACATTGGTGAACATCAGGGATGATGAGATTTGGCTATGTAATAAGCAGCCTCTGCTTTATAACTGGACTCTATACCGAGAGGCTGTTTCCCTATATAATACAAACCCAACCTGCATCTATATGTGTTCTGTTCCCTTTATGTTCTTTAAATGTGCAATAACAAAATAAGGCATCTGCCTTGACTACCTGAAACACATGTAGCTCTGCATTTCAAGACAGATTTTTGGCATTTATGGGAAATTTTAAAGAAAACTTGCATCCTGTTCATTCCCTACCTCACACATTCTCAAATTTACCTCATCCTCATCTAACCGTCTACCTCAATCGCATCATTTACTGTCTACTTCACTCACTTCCTGTCGACCCTACTTTCACACTGACTACTATCACACCAAAAGCGCTTTAAACGCTTGGAAACGCACTGCCTTTTTTTAAAAGAGCAGTGCGACGCGGCTTTTTATATTGCTAAGCAACCACCGAGTCAGCTGTCTTGTCAATCAAATATTGAAGCGTGAGCGCTCTTTTGCTGTTAACTGTCATATTAGCAGAAACTTTAAAAAGAGGACACTTGCTCTGACCTTGTTTGAGGGTGAGAGGTGAACAAACACGCGCAGGAGAGAGTGAGCGAGTGGAGTCCGGTTCTTCAAAGCAACTGTAAACTTCCCTCAAAACAACGTAAGGCCCGCTTTTCCGCTCATTCGATTGGACTATAGAAAGACGTGAATGACGTCGGGCGCTTCTCCGCTCTCAGCGCTCCTTCAAAAGCGCGTGCTGCGGCTGGCGGCAAAAACCGCAAGGCGTTTGGCGCGAATAAACAGCGCGCAAACGCTACCTGTCCATAGAATATCATTTAAAAAAGGCGCCTGCAACTGCCATAAACGCTTTTGGTGTGATTGGCCCCGTTATTACCTCACTCTATTTCTGTCTATATCTCTCTTTCTCACTCAACCTGGCTGTCTACATACATTTGTTCCTACAACTTAATTTCTCTTAATATTAATTTTGTCTCAATTATTTATTTTAGCAATAAGTGAAATTTAAGGAATTATATTTTCTTTACATGATACCTGTAATAAATCATCAATTAGTTAGTTTTTATTCCAATAGCATTCTACACCTTTACCCCTCTTCAAAACGACTTGAAATTTTACAAAATGTTCCTAAAATCTTAAGTTAATGAGGTTAATCTTTTCCTGCTAACTACAGGCTGCAGACACACACACACACACACACACACACACACACACACACACACACACACACACACACACACACACACACACACAGTGAAATTAAATTATAATTAGACATATTGCTTAAAGTCCTACTAGTGTTGTATGGAAAGATTATTTTGTCATCAGAGATGTTTGATGCCATAACATGCTGAGCATTTTTCTCACAGAATGGTTTCCACTTTTTGGGTCCACTGAATTCACGGTGGGTCCCCAGAGTCCCTTGCCTCTGTATAGTCTTTGAAAACCAAAAAATCCCAACGGCTATACGGCATTAGTGGGAGTCAATGTTTTGGTGATGTAGTGAAGTCTGTTAAACAGTATCTTTGGTGACTTCCCAAACCAACTGAAATCAAGCCTTCATGTGTGCACCCTTCCAGGCCCTCAGGTGTCTTGTCTTGATTTAATGACCTTCGACCTCTACATTCTGTCCATTCAGCAGTCTGAGGTTTCAGAGAAGACATTGGACCTCCTGGTGATGGTCTTCCTCTGACGGACTGTCTTCTCCTCATCCTACGCCCAAATGATAAGAAAACATGATTTATTTTTATATGTTTTTTGTTTAGAAAATGTATTTAGTATATATTTGTAAAAATCCATCTAAAGTCTCGTCATCTAATTATGAGATTTGGAACATCAAAGTTGTTTGATTTCAATCACTGACATGACCTTACTCAGTCAATATTATAGATATCAAAGTTATCAAAGTTTACGTATCATAAAAATAAGGTTTTTACAGTCAGTGACAAATGTATAGTAATTATAATCAGTGCTTGGATATCCCGACCGTCGTGAAAACCCCGTTTGGGCCCCATTCTCCTGGAGACTGGTCCTCTGGGTCTTCAGTCTCCTCTTCCTCCTCTTCTTCACACTCCTCTTCTCGCACCGTGTCCATCCCATCTTCCTCATACTCTGTTGCGTAATCGGACTCTTCTGCTAGACACACAAATATGAGGTCAAAGAAATAGCTCTGAACAAAATCAAAGACTTAAAGTTCTTTAATAACTGACCATCGGCTCCTAAATAGCTCTGCACGGGTTCAATCCTCGACACGATCTCAGCCAGATCGGTGAAATCTGCACTAGGACACTGAAAGAAACAAACAGCAACAAAACACAATAATGTTTACATTGAAATGTAATGGGTGATATAAGTACACGATATACAGGGGAGTACTCACATCGGTCTTCTTGCTGTCATTATAATCGGCTGACCTATGGTCCTTTAGCATGTTTTCAATGATGTCCCCACGAGCACATTCAGTAAACACAAGTTTACCATGCTGGTAACCCACATCCTGAGAGAGAAAACCAAAACAACACATCCATTTATAGTAAAAGATCATCTATTTTGTTTAATATTCACTCATAAATCGCATTAAATATATCATCTGAATAAATAATAATTTCAGACATTGTGTCATAAAGAACTTTATAATTATCTCTGCTGCAGACAACAATTTATTTTACAAATAAAATACAGAACATATATTTCCAAAAGTTCTCACATAGATTTCATCAAACTTCCCAAAGTCCATGGTCTTAAAGCGGTCGATGGGTGGGCGAATGTACTCGCAGTATGCGCTGTTTTTGACCACTTCCAGCTGCCGCACACAGGACACGTAGGCCAAACGCGACTGAATTTCAGCCATATCAGGCACCTAAGACAGAGGAAACCGCATGCTCATGTATGGTTTTAAAATCATGTCCAAGTATCTTTCTCTGGGAATAATAAATGTTTATCAAGTGTAGCTCTCAAATGGGGTTTGATGAACTTTAAGTGGTCCATCATGGACCTTGCACACAAATCTAATCTAAAATGGTCAAAATATGTGCCCCGGTCAATGACGTGGCATTAATTACTTTTGTGTCCGTATGGTTTAATTAAATGTAAAAGGGTTAACATTTCAAAATAAATTTGCAGATTACTTGCATACATTCTCTTTTTGAGGACCAAGTCTAAAATTTCTGGTTTTATTTCATTTTGAAAAAAATATTTGGGGAATAATTGCAAAACTGTCAATGTGGTGTAACCAGTCTTTGTCAATTGGTGTAACTAGTATTTTTTTTTAAAATAAAAATATAATTATATTCATAAAAAATAAATGTGGAATAAAATATAATCATCTAGTTTAGTGTAATATGATTTTTTTACATACATTTTTCCATCATTTGTCAAAGTTTATTTAGAAAACAGAGCCGTTTTCAGCTTATGTCAGGACAAATATTACAAAAAATAACATTTAGAAATAGCTTATAAAATTCTATTTTTAAATATTTTATTTTATAATTACGCTAATATTTCCCATTCTTTGGCGCAATTGGCGGTTACACCATTTGAAATGTTTAGGTCCATTTCATAAAAATGGTGCAAATGTAATTTTTTATTGTATAAAATTAACATAAATACACTAGGGGGTGGTTTCCCGGACAGGGATTATCTTAAACCAGAACTAGGCCTTATTTTTAATTAGGAAATATAACTAGTTTTAACAAACATGCCTTACTAAAAACATTACCAGCGTGCATTTTGGACCAAAACAAAGAGCACTTGTGAATTTTAAGATATGTCAGTGCAAGTTGTTTTCAGTTAGGAAAGCTCTTACATTTATTTCAGTCTTGGACTAGTCTAATCCCTGTCCGGGAAACCGCTCCTATGTGCATTGAAATAAACCTGATGCGTGCTTCTAAAACAAGTTTTTTTAAAAAGATTTTTGAATTTCTTATCTTGCCAAACTATTTTTTTTCACAGACCCACTACTGGGGCCGTATCCTTACAAAAAGGATTAAACCTTAGACCTTTTCACCTCATATTAGTATCTCAAAGGTACATATTGGTACCAAATGTATACATATCTGTACCTAATGATACATATAAGTACCTAAGGGTACTGCCACAGTGACAGAATAGGTACATATTTTGACCATACAGTATTGATTATAATAGTCAATGACAAATTTAACTAAATAGAAACTGTTTGATTATTAAATTGATAACAGGTAAAATTATAACACTTAAATGAATAGTCTACTCATTTTCAATATTAAAATATGTTATTACCTTAACTAAGAATTGTTGATACATCCCTCTATCATCTGTGTGCGTGCACGTAAGCGCTGGAGCGCGCTGCGACGCTTCGATAGCATTTAGCTTAGCTCCATTCATTTAATGGTTCCATTTAGAGATAAAGTTAGAAGTGACCAAACACATCAACGTTTTTCCTATTTAAGACGAGTAGTTATATGAGCAAGTTTGGTGGTACAAAATAAAACGTAGCGCTTTTCTAAGCGGATTTAAAAGAGGAACTATATTTTATGGCGTAATAGCACTTTTGGGAGTACTTCGACTCGCCTGAAAAGTCCGCTCCCCTTCTCACTCTCATAATGGGAGAGGGAGGGTGTTACTGCGCCGAGTCGAAGTACTCCCATAAATGCTATTACGCCATAAAATATAGTTCCTCTTTTAAATCCGCTTAGAAAAGCGCTACGTTTTATTTTGTACTACCAAACTTGCTCGTATAACTACTCGTCTTAAATAGGAAAAACGTTGATGTGTTTGGTCACTTCTAACTTGATGTCTGGATGGTGCCGTTGAGTGAATGGGGCTAAGCTAAATGCTATCGAAGCGTCGCAGCGCGCTCCAGCACTTACGTGCACGCACACAGATGATAGAGGGATGTATCAACAGTTCTAAGTTAAGGTTATAACATATTTTAATATTGAAAATGAGTAGACTATTCCTTTAAGCAATAATTTTATTAACATTTATTGAAGGATTACAGCATTCGGTTAAAAAGATGAAAATTCTGTCATCATTTCTGTCATTCTGTCATTCACTCTCTCGCATGCGGTTACAAACCTGTATACTTTCTGTTCTGATGAACACAAAGGAAGATATTTTGTGTAATGTTTGTAACCAAACCCCATTGACTTCCATTGAGTAGGAAAAAAGAATACTATGGAATTCAATAGGGCTTCTGATTGGTTTAAATGATGACAGAATTTTAATTTTTGGGTGAACTATCCCTTAAATTGCAGAAAGTCATGAATCAAGTGCTAAACAATCCTAATATCCCATAATACTCACCTTCACTTTCTCTGCCCACGGGTTAATTCGTTTCCACAGGAGCCACCAGCCAGAGAGACAGTCGCCATAGTTACAGAGATCAGTCTCATCCTGACTGCCCACATCAATGGCGATGACTGTTTTTGCACCCATGTTTCGAGCAATGTCCGCTGCAGGAGTGCCAAAACACACACACACACGTACACAAAGACAGACATCCACAGGGTAGCAGGAACAATCAAAGCACTGTTAATATTTCATCTGAATTCTGTATGTGCCATTTTTAACAACACAAAGGAAAACTAGCATGATTATTGAGTACACATGCAAAATTTTGTCTTTTTCACCCCCAAAATTAAGATCCTAAGTTGAAATGCAACACATGAACTTCAATCTTTCTGTCTGTCACTGTGTGTTGCATTGCAAACTTAAAGACATTAGGACATTGCTGTTTGGTGATTTTGATCTATTTTATATCTTATTTCTTTGTAGCAATTTTGAAAATGTAAAACGTATAAGCATTTATTAAATCAAACTTTTTTATAATACAATAAGAAGCTTTAAAATCCCACTTAAACACCTAATTGCACACCAGACAGCAATATCATTTATAATCCGATCAATGTTTCATTTTTTTAAAAGGACGATGTGGATTAGAGGTCATAAAAACAGATCGTCTAGATCCACACCGCCTGATCCCTGCAAAACTTTATCCATTTGTGTCTCTGTGCAAACTCATTTCATGTACCATTAAAACGTGCTGGATTTCTCCCAGATGCCCAATTGACTAATCAACATTTTCAAGTAGATATGAATTCAAATGGATAAAGTTAAACCACTCACTCTACCCTGAAAACTGTATACTTAGAGCAACATTGCTCTCCAAAACCTAAATTTAGCACTTATCCAGATTTTGTTTCGGGTCCCAGTGCCCTTGCTCAAGGGCGTACTTGCCTGGCAGATTGTTGATGTATCCTCCGTCCATGAGCAGATTTCCATCTTTGGGGTCGCAGAGGGGTGGCAGATACCCGGAAAGGGTCATGCTCGCCCTGACATAACGCCACAGAGAGCCTACCACACCAGGAGGGGGATAATAACCTCTTAATAACGTCTAGAAAATAACGTCCCAGCAACGTCGGGAAGCGATGCCAAAGTCACATTTTTAGTTAGCAGCACAGACCAGCAAGGAGAGACAGTGATGGTCACCCCAAGGACGATGTGTGTGATTTAGTTCGGCTCACCTCGAGTGAGGTAAATAGGAATGAGGTAAACCTGACTTATCTTTCATACATCCCTTGCTTCTCGGAATACTTTGTTTTTTTGCAGAAATTAGGAGGGCAATGTTTTACAGATGGTTTATGATTGAGTTTTTTGCCAACAGATTTGAGGAGACAGTGTGAAAGACAAGTCGAAGTGAACGTATTGGGCACTGCCAGCCTCTCCCAGCCTGCAGTACGACCCTCAACCAGCAGGCGTCAGGAGAGGCACGGCAAGTGGCATGGGTTGGAAGGAGAGAGAGAAAATCGAGAGAGGGAGGTGCATTCAGGATCTGTTGCTCTTAAAAGGATATTCCAGCTAAATATCAAAATTACCCCATGATTTAGTCTCTCTCAAGCAATCTGAGATACATGTCCATCATCATTCAGACAAACACATTTGTAGTTATTTCAGTAAGTGTCCCTGCCCCCCCAAGCCTTACAATGGTAGAAAACAGGGATCAGGGAACAACCACTGACCCTAAACCTCTCAAAAGTGCAGCCATCCCTCACAAAGGCAATCCACACGGCTCCAAAGAATCAAAGAGACACTCCGCCTCCTTTTAAAATATGCCCATCTTCCAGCTCCCCTAGAGTTGAACATTTGATTTTTGCCGTTTTGGAATCCATTCAGCCGATCTCCGGGTCTGGCGCTAACACCCCCAGCATAGCTAAACATAATCCATTAAATCTAATTAGACCATTAGCATCGCGCTAAAAATTTAAGAGTTTCAATATTCTTCCATTTAAAACTTGACTCTCCTATCGTGAACTAAGACCGATGGAAAATTAAAAGTTGTGGATTATGCTAAGCTATGCTACAAGTGGTACGTATCTGTACGTAGCTCATAGCCAATCAGTGTGTCGCATAGACGTCGTCATCGTCTGGCTTACCCCTCCCCATTCTGTGATTGGTTCCCTATTTCAGACGAAAATTTGGGGCCATGATTTCCATGATAGAGGAAACCCAGGCTAACGTTGCGCAGTGGCCATTTCTCAATGTCAAGGATACTTCCTTGGCAGGACTAGTCCTTACAAGTCACTTCCTTCAGAGGCTAGGCGAGGCTCCTCTTTAGCATTCGGAGAACACGAATGGAACAGGCTAGCAAGTGCACGTCATTGCGTCATTACGTCAATGAAAAGGTGAACTTTCGTCGCTGCGCGCATAGGATTGTGGGTGATTTCAGCACACGAAAAGCGCGAAGGACACACATATGCATCCTTTCCTTTATATGGAATATTTCTCGAACGAAGGACTCAGTCCTTGGTTGCAATTCCGAGGATCTTCGACATTGGAACAGTCCTTCGATGGATGTCGATGACGTAGCATTCTCAAAATTCTGGCTTCCGAGGAACCTTCCTTGACATTGAGAAACAACCTGTAAGTTTAGTAAATCGAGTCCAAGATGGCGTCGTTACCAGAAGCTAGTTTAATTATAATATAATTTATATATAATATAATTATAGTTTATAATGTTTAAAATATGGATATCTTTCTTACAACATCACATCGATTACCGGCCAAAGACCCTTATTAACCCTTTGGACCTGTGTGAATTACTTCTGTGAAGGATGGATGCACTTTCTTGGGCTTCAAACTCAGAAGTCGTTCCCTGATCCCGGCTCTCCACCGCTACAAGCCTGGACGAGCAAGGGCATTTACTAAAATAACTGTAAGATGATAGACGTGTATTTCGGATTGCTTGAGGGTGAGAAAATGTATACAACGTTGAATGCTGTATTCTGATTGGTTAAGAAATATTCCACGGGTATGCATTATTCTTCGATAACCGCCCACCTAACTTGTCAAATGTCTTAAAAATAGGCACCAGAGCAATGTAATCATGGGGTCATTTTGATATTTGCCTAAAGTATCGCTTTAAAGCAAAAGTGTATCCACTGAATATAAAACAACATAGAAACAAAGATCCCGAACGTCGGTGAGCCTCATATATGTATTATAGTTCTGTAGGGTCCAGAATGACAATTCACCTTTCCCACGTTTTCATTAATACCGTGATATGAAATGAACAACCGCATATAAAGGCAGTGATAGGCATGCAGCCACATGCACACAAAACAAAGTGCTGATGATAGACAAGCTCAGTGTAGAAGGAAAGTACATACAACCTGAACAGGCAAACACAAACTAGGCACAATATAAACAGGAGGTACAGAATTAAATATGAATTAAATTGGCATACGTCTTAACAAAAAAAGCAGCAGGAAGTCACAAAAAGCATCAACAGTGTGCTTTCTAGTTGCAACCATATGCAAACCAGTTTGCTTAAGATTTGCATATGGACTGGTTTAACCAGACCCACTAAAGACAATCCTTTGACCTAACAATCATGTTACCAGACCACTCATATAGATTTCCATTCATCTTAAAAATACAGTAGAAGCTATAGTTTTTTTCAAATTTTTCAAATATGTAAATGCTTGATTAAATTTGGACATTTTCTAAGCCAATTTAAACCAGTGCTTGGGTTGTCTATATTTTACCCAACTATGGCCTGAATCAACCAAGCATGATTTGATCCTACCCAATATATTTTATCATGGTTCTGAAGGCACGGTCTCTCTCCTCTCTACTAAAAGTTTTTCCTTCCAAGCCATGAGATCCCAATGTAAGCACGGGTAAATATTTTTGAAACATTAGACAATCAGAAGCACAGGGTAACTGAGTGGTCGCAGGGATTTTGGTGAAACTTCTTTCTAAACCTCCTTTTGGTTTCTGGAGGTTGGTAGAGTGGGGAAATGAGGGACGGGATCCTGACCTGGGACATTGTTAACATAGCAACCGTCCACGAGGAGGTGACCGTCCTTAGGGTCGCAGAGAGGAGGCAGATAAGGGGTATAGGAGGCACTGGCTCTAACATAGCGCCAAACACAGCCTGGCAAAATGAAGATGAGAGTAAATCAAAACTGGACAAGACGTGGAGACAAAGAGAGAGAGAGCGAGAGAGAGAAAGGGGGGCAGTAAACAACAGGAAACAAATGCGTGAGAGTGAAAGGATGGGACATCTTTAGGTCGCCCCTTTTGTAGCAAAAATCTGCGATCATCACACATCAATTACATTAGCTTAACTATAAAAATAAAAAAAGGATGCATGGAAAAGAAAGTATCTATGTCATGCTCTATTGGACGCATGAAGAGATTAAAAGTGTTAAGCCCGGAGTATAGTCTGTTTTTTATGTATATGTAGGCACACAGTCGAACGCGCAGCCTTGCAAAGTATATATGACATTATATAAAATTGAAAATCTATGTAAGGTACACTATCCATGTCAAGAAAGGCAATAAAAACATCATCGAAGTAGTCCATGTGACATCAGTGGGTAAGTTAGAATGTGTTGAAGCATCGAAAATACGTTTTGGTTCAAAAATAACAAAAATCACGCTATTAAGCATTGGCTTCTCTTCCGCGTCTGTTGTGAAAGCGCATGCGCGAGTCCAAAGTCACGCGACTGCAGTGACGCGGATGACGTGCCATCCTCAGACATGTTTGCAAAGTTTTTTTTTCAGACTTACAGCGTGCGTCTCCCTCAGACTGTAAACGAAGCCTGGGGGCACAAAAAAAAACAGCTGGGGTGCACCAAATAACACGTCAGCCGCGTCACTGCAGTCACGCGACTCCAGTCTCGCGCATGCGCCTCACATCAGACAATGCTGAATAAAGTCGTAATTCTGTTATTCTTGGAACAAAATGCACCCTCGATGCTTCAACACATTCCAACTGACACACTGATGGACTACTTTAATGATGTTTTTATTAACCTTTCTGGACATGGACAGTATACCGTACATAGATTTTCAATGAAGGGTCAATAAGCTCTCGGACTAAATATAAAACATCTTAAACTGTGTTCTGAAGATGAACGGAGGTCTTACGAGTTTGGAACGACATGAGGGTGAGTCATTAATGACATTATTTTCATTTTTGGTTGAACAATCCCTTTAACTAAACAAAATGCAATGCATCTCATGGGCTACATACTACATTCTTTTGTAGACGCATGCACGACCTACACGTACAATGCACGCGGGGTTTCAAAAATCCGTCGGTGCGCGTACAGTACCGTTCACTCTTCTGATGATGAGAATTGCATCATGCGCACTGTACGTGGACCCACGAGTACACGTGGAAAATGGACTATACTTCGGCCTTTAGGTGTTATGACACACACAGGACATTAATGATAAGAGTGGCTATGATAATAACAGTGGGTTTATTGTGGGTTATTTGATTTTTATAAGCACTCACGCAAAGATGAAAGGTTTAGTGGTCTACTGATATGCAAGTACAAATCATCTTGTGCTGATATTTACTACAACACTCGGTGTCAGAATAACCATGTCAAAGTTAATTTTATGATAATGATCGAAGGACTGTACATACTGTTACTGTACAGCTACTGTATGTAGGAAACTGGCTACCTGGGTCAATGGTTATATGAATGCCCACCCAAGTGTTTATAGAGAGCTATTCATATACCTGACGGTACATTCGCACGGGACGTAAGCGTTAACACTTTTCATTTACTTTGAATGGGTGATGACATGCATTGCCGAACTGAATTGTGGATCCGTCTGCGTCACGTCACTGCCGTTGCTTGAGGCAGAAGTTGAACATTTCTCAATTTTTCAAGTGCCAGCCAATCAGATCAGCTTATGCAAATAACCTAGTGCAGAGCCACCCAATTATGTTTATGCAAGACCGGGGAGAATGTGTGAATGCAATGTACCATTAATGTCATATAAGTAAATGTAATGTAATGATATGAGATTAATTGATTAATTATTATGAGTTCTCACGTTGTGGAAACTGTCAGGTAAGATACTGTATGTTAAGATGTTTTGTCATGAAATTCCTTTTTTGTGTGGTGGTGTGATGTCTAAACAACGCTAGGAGAACAGCAGGAACAGGACATGGTATTAACAGGATGGGGTTAAGCACAAAGGTGATGCGTTCTGGATCCTACAGATGTCACTACCAGGAGTTTAACCCTTTACAACAGCAAAAGGTGTTTACAGGCATATGATATGCAACAGAAAGAAAACAATAAGAGAGAGAAAGATGTATCAAAGGGGTAATGATAAAAAAATTGCCTGATCTACGACACAGAAGCAGATTGAAATGCCAGGTTGGACAGGTGGGAAACGTACAGTAATGTTTTACAAACGGAAAAGGCATAGACGTGCTTTGTCCTTGCAGTCAGACATGCAAAACAAGGCTAAAAATGCATTTGGGCTAGCAGGGGTGACCATATGACCATCATACGGCCTCTAAATCCAGTGGGTCAGAAAATTAACTAAGCAAATCTGAATTTAACATTAACATTATTGATCTTATGAGAGGATAGAAACTTACATTACATCTTTTCTAAATTTGAAGTGTGCCAGAATTTAGTGATGCATGATAGCCATTGGTCAATCCAAATTTATTAGTAATGCTGTATAACAAGTAATGCATCTCATGTGAAGTAAGTAAACAGGAACTTGCAGTTTCCGGGCGTTTCCAACAAACCATCACTTATTGCACACTTCACAAGCCACAAGCACCATTAGCTTCATTTTATTTCAATGCAATGATTATTCAGTTACTTTATTACTCTTATACAAACACAAACAAAAGAATATAAAACAACCTGATTAAATACTCCAAGATGCTTACACTTAAAACCTGTTACGTTATAGAAAATTGTATATATATTTCTATAAAATATTCAGAAATTTCCCAACTATTGAGAGGTTTTATTTTATTAATGCAAAAAATTATAAATATATTACAAAAATATTATTATGGGGTGGTTTCCCAGACAGGCTTAAGCCCAATCCCAGACTAAAATGCATGTTTGACCTGTGTTAACTAAAAACAAGACATTTCTTAACATATATCAGTGCAAACATTTTGTCTCAAGACGTTTTTTGGAAAGTATGTTTATAAAAACTACTTAAATGTCCTAATATAACTAAGGCCTAGTCCTTGAGCCTGGTTTAACAGTCAAGGCTTAGCTAAAGCCAGGACTAGGTCTTAGTTAAATTAGGATCTTAAGCATCTTTTATAAACATGCCTTAAAAAAAAGACTTCACTGGGGAGTATCTTGAGACAAATCAATGGCACTGGCATACTTTAAAGTCTGTCTGTGCACGTTATTATTAATTGAGACGATTTATTAATGAAATGACTTAGTCTTGGACTAGCCTTAAGCCTTGTCTGTGAAACCACGTGTTAATATTTCATTAATAAATCGATTCATTCCAAAACTAACAAGGCCCTAACACAGACCCTTGGGAAACCCCTTAAACAGAAAGTGAATGGAAACACAGTTCTGTCATCACTCACCATCTTTATGAACCCGCATAGCAGACGCTGTGATGTCTGTGGTCACGTTGAAATACGGAAGCCACAAGTCCTATGAATAAGAGGAAGACAAACACATGAAATTGCATTTTCTTTTCATGTGACCATCTTTCTTTATCACAACAGCTGCAATGCAGAAACATTAATAATGACAAAGCAGTTCAACTGCTGTGACCTCTCACCTCAATTTGTTTCTCCTCAAACACCTTGGAGATGCTGGTGTTGAAGGCGGAGCCGGAGAACATGGACGTGATTGGATAAGTCAGATCAAGAACCGTTTTGAATACAGAGTTCATGGCCTGGATGCAAGAGAAACGAGTTAAATAAAATCATTTTGTTTCGATTATGATGTCTAACATGGGGGCGGTTTCCCAGACAGGGCTTATCGTAGTCCCAGACAAAAATGCAAGTTTGAGCTTCCTTAATTTAACATATCAGTGCCATTGTTTTGTCTCAAGATGCACACCAGTATTGTTTTTTGTAAGGTATATTTGTAAAAACTACCCAAACATCCTAATATAACTAAGGCCTAGTTCTGGATTAATCTAAACCCTGTTTGGGAAACTGCTCCATTGAGATCTGAAATCTGTTGTGCTGCATCTGTTAAAGTATAATCTTATAAGCTGCTTGTATATTTCTACCCTTATACATTAGTTTTCAGTCCACCTCATAGGGATATCTCAAGGGGACGGACAGCATGGACATTACCTTGGACCACTCTCTCGCCCTTTGCTTGACCCGAACAGCACTCCTCTCTTCGGCGTACAGAGCACCAATGAATGAGCCAATGGATGTTCCTCCTACTATGTCAATGGGAATCCCTGTATCTTCCATGGCTTTGATGACACCAACATGAGAACAGCCCCTAAGATTTAAATGGTTGCAAAGGGTTAAGTACAGTACAGCAAGTGTGATCATGTAATATAAAAGGCAAATACATACAAGTCGTGAATGTTTCACACTGACCAAAAAATGCAGGGCATGCACAATCAAAACATTGCTATGTTTGTTTATGTATCCCAGCAATCCAAATAAAAGGAAGACTGGGACTATATTTTTAGGTTGGGAAGGGATTATCTGTTTCAGGAAGTGTTCATAGAATTTTTTTACTTTAATGTTTGCATTTTAAAGGGACACTCCACTTTTTTTTTTAAATATGCTGATTTTCTAGCTCCCCTAAAGTTAAACATTTGATTCTTACCGTTTTGGAATCCATTCAGTCGATCTCTGGGTCTGGCGCTAGCACGTTAGCATAGCTTAGCATAATCCATTGAATCTGATTAGACCATTAGCATCGCGCTAAAAATATTTTTCCTATCTTGACTCTTCTGTATTTAAATTGTGTACTAAGACCGACGGAAAATTAAAAGTTGAGATTTTCTAGGCAGATATGGCTAGGAACTATACTCTCATTCTGGCGTAATAATCAAGGACTTTGCTGCCGTAACATGGCTGCAGCAGGCGTAGTGATATTACGCACTGCCCGAAAATAGTCCCCTTGGTTACTTTCAAAAGCAGGGGACTATTTTCGGGCACTGCGTAATATCACTAGGAAAAATATCGAAACTCTTGGGTTATTTTTAGCACGATGCTAATGGTCTAATCAGATTCAATAGATTGTGCTGGTAGAAAAGGAGATGAGCTGAGCATATTTTCAAAAAAAGTAACTACAGTATAGTAAATGTGCTGGGACTTTACTCACCTGGCTCCGCCTCCCCCCAACACGAGAGCAATGCTGTTCCCCGTGAGCACCCTGGCTAGCCGTGAGAAATCGCTGTGTCTGTCCGCGGTCTTCTCAAAAACCTTTTCGTACACCTCTCTCTGGAACAAAAGCAAACACAGTGTAACATATCCTTATTCATCTACAACATCAAAAAGTTGCAGTAAAATGTGCATGGTCTCCTCACCAGTTTGGAGGGGCCTCTTCGTGAGAAAACTCTACGAGGGCACCTCAGGTGAAGGTGTCCGGAGCACCAGCTTCGCATGTTCAGCCATTCCACGGTTCGGGAAGGGCCCGGCCCGTCCTCACGATGCAACAAAATCAACTGCTTCAGGGCCCGCACAGCTGTGTTTTCCAACATCTGCTCCAACTGAGAAGGTTGAATAAGAAAATAAGTACTAAATCAACACATAACATAGTATGTTAAGGCTCAACACACACACACAAAGACACGCACCTCTCCAAGTGCAGGCTCCTGGTCTCCAAGTCCCACAATAAGGATGCAGTCGGCTTGTCTAATACAGCGCTGGGTCCATGGGGTCATCCCACTGTCTGTCTGATACAGGACTATACGATTAATGTCCTCCTGCTGGGCCAACCAACCTGATAACCTGTACTCATGAATACTAGACAGAGAAATAACAATTAGATAATAAATGTTAGAACACAGTCAATAAATATAGTTGTTGATGTAACACTTACCTGTCCAATGCAGAAGCACCTAATCGCTCTCTGATGATGTCACTGGTTAGCAGCAGGGTTGGTCCTGATTGAAAAATTAGGGTTGGGAATACAATTTTGTTAATGTCTAAATTAAACATTTTCATTGTGTATCTAACTCTAGTGTACCTATGGCACTGAGGGCGTGGCTGAGCTCCAAGTTGAAGGCACTGACTGGCACATCGTCACAAACAGGAAGTACGGCAACAGTGGAGAGATTACTGGCTGGGTTGGTGACGTCTGGACTGGATGCCACGGTGGGTAGACCCAGGGCGGAGCCTGAAAAATACATTTTTAATCATTATAAATATTTCAATATAAAATGTTTGTCTTTAACTGATGAAATAATAGACATAGACATCTGACATAGACATCTGAAATGGCATAAGGGGGAGTAAATTTTCATATTTGGGAAAACTATGCCTTTAAGTATGATTAAAACACAAATTTAGTAGCATTTAACCTTAGCATCTAACTATTTCCTTAAACGGATAGTTCACCCAAAAATGATAATTCTGTCATCATTTATCACCCATATGTTGTTCTAAACCTGTATGAGATCTCCTTACATGGAAGTCCCCATCATTTTCCTACAGTAGCCCTAAACGGACAAACTTTTCTATATGTTTGTCCTATGGCAGCTACCGTAGCTTCTCTACCCGTTTTGAAATTGAGGCTGGTTGCATTCTCAATTTCTTTGCTAGATGACGCTAAAACCCACATTGCACCTTTAAGTTTTTAAGTAAAACTTACCCGAGAAAGGTCCACGGGCCTGCTGAAGGTTCCCCAGAATCTTCTGGCCCAGCAGGTGGATCAAACGTGTCACCACCTGCGGGTACCTTCTCTTGATATTGTTAAGTGTTCCTTCTGGAAGCTTTACCAGCTCGGTGTCTCTGACCGCATGAACTGTAGTGGCACGGGGCTGTCGTGTCAAAGCTTCCACCTGAAGTAAAAAAAAAATTTGTAAAGCAGTTTATATTTATTGCAATTATTAAGCCTTCATTACATTCCTTTTAGATCTTTAGACTTACAACTCCAATGAGATCTCCTCGACCATACTCCCCAACTAGCTCCTTCTTCCCATTCGCTTTCCGAATGACGGATCGCAGTCGTCCGTTCAGAACGATATAAGTGCAGTCGGACTGATCGCCCTGCCTACAAATAATTTTATGTCACTTATTCCACTTAATCCACAACAACGAACACAATTCTCAAAGACATATACAGATTCAGAACTGAACATATATTTAATTATCTAGTTAACAATGACCAAAATACCATGTACGGTATTTAAGTTCAAATATTCAAGAAAACACAAATGAAAAATATTTGAAAGTCATGGTACCGGTACAGGGCCCGACCCGCCTCAACAGCCATCCAGTCAATGGCAAAATCCATCTGTCGTACAAATGCAGACATGCGGATAGCCACGGTGTGAGCCGCGCTGAGAACCACGCTTGGCTGCTCACGCATGATCCTGAAGGTGGCAGCAGAGAACACAATGAATTTATGATATTAAAGGTGGACTGTGTAACTTTAAGAAAGATCTCAGGACAGAAATGCAATATAATATACCTAACTATATTATCAGTGGTGTATAAAGACCTTACATAATGAACTGTATTGTTTTTATTACCTTAGAATGAGCCATTTTATCTACATACATCGTAGGTCCCCTTACATGAAAGTAGCCATTTCACGCCGCCATGTTTCTACAGCAGCCCTACACTATCAAACTGTTTTATAGAGCGCATTTTGTCACTACGCTGTCTCAGATGATGACATGTTTGTCCTGTGGCAGCTACTGTAGCTTCACTATGCAATTAAAATGTAACGAATTATTTCAAAAGGGAGGGGCAAGCTGTGGACTGAGCCGCTGGTCGCTCGATGGCGCTAAAAATCAGCACACTGGTCCTTTATCTGCTCTAACTGTGCGTTCACACCAGACGTGGAAGAGGCGGCAAAAATGTGTTATTCGTGCGTAGTTGGACAATTGAACATTTTGAGTTTACTCGCTTCATTCGCGCGTGATATTCTAGTTATTCGAGACATTCACGTGTAAATTCGTGTCATGGGAGGGGCTTATATAGCTCAAATTGAGTAAACTTACCAGATTGTTCGACCTCCTCACTCACTTTCTTCCAAACAAGATCCTTCTAATTCCTGTAAAAGTACGAAGTGTCTCATATAGCGATGATGGTGATTGTCCGTCCATTGTTGTTTTGTTTTTCTGCCTCCGCTTGCTCCCTTTAATCACCTCACTGCTAGAGCAAGCTCCTGATTGGTTAACACGGTGTGAAAATACGCTAGATTCCGATTTTTCAACGCTCAATTTGTGCAGAACGTGCCATCCGCGGGTTCCGTGTCATTCGCGCTTACCGCGCCGTAGGACCCCTATTCGCGTCTTTGCATTGACTTAAATGTAGATCACTCGCGATTGCCGCCTCTTCCGCGTCTGGTGTGAATGCGCTCTTTAGAAGGATTTGTCTGTTAACGGCTACTGTAGAAACATGGTTGCGACTTCCATGTAAGGGGATGTATGTAGATAAAAACAATACAGTTCATTATGTAATGTCTTTATACACCGCTGATAATATAGTTATGTATATAATATTGCATTTCTGTCAAGAGATCCTTTTAAAAGCCCATGATTGCACCTTTAAAGAAAGTGCTGTGTGTGATCAGCTACAAGATTGTTTAAAAACACTCACTCGTAGAAGTCAGATTTGGAAATCTTAAGATAGGTGCAGTCTCTTTCGGCTTTGATGGTGAAGATGAGCGGCTCTCCCGTGAGGACGGCCAGCTGACCCACCATCTCTCCTGACTGGGTCACAAACAGACATACTGCCTCCTGCTTGTCAATCATCTTTTGATATACGTGAAGGCAGCCGGAGAGGACAAAATGCAGGCTTACGTCCTGTAGAACAATAAATACATTTATTGACTTGATCACAAATCTAAGAAGGAGGTGAAAGAATGAAGAAAATGAGGGCGCATGAGCACCTGATCGCCCTGTCTGGCTAACACAGATCCAGCTTTGGCGTGATGAAACGTCACCCTTCCGTTTAACAGCTGCGGGTCCTGATAAACAATGAAAGGAGCGATGATAAAAGAATGGAGGGAATGTGATTTGACTAAAACGATTTGATTTTATTAAGCATATCTAAAACAACTAGAATAATTGCTTGACAGTATCAAAAAAATGAAATAACATGTTACCAACCAAGCCTATAATATCTTTATTATATCAGAATGTTGTCTCTTTTTGTTTATTTTGTTAAAGGGTTTACACGTTTTTGTGTGTGATCGCCCGTTGATGACCATCTCCTGGCACAAAATCAGTTTAACATACTTCAATCTTCATGAGTTTGAGGATCTCGTTCTGGGCCTCCTCGAATAGTGTAGCATTTGGTCGTCCTGGACATGGACTAAAAAGGTTCTCCATTCCTGACTCCTCCTCGGGATACAGATACACACCAGACGGAATCTCATCCACTGTGACCTTCCTCTCACGCTGTTCCTGAAACACACAAAAAAGCAGATTTACTGGCAAATCAGGTTACTTCACCGAATTCATTTTTTATTCCTATAACAAAACGTTTTTGTGGTTAGGTTAAGCTGAATCCCGATAATGATATCTAATGATAACAAAAAGCTGTATTTACATAAATAATTAAAGCAAACCATAAACAACTGAATGTCAATTAACGTAGGATTATGTAGTACTTGCCTGTTTGCATGTGAATATTATTGTGTAAATAAACTCACTCGTGTGAACGCAGGTGCTCCGTCTTCAGCAGATACAGAGATACGGCCTCTCTCGTAAGCCATGTCAAAATCTGACCGCAGACTTTTCTGCATGCCTATAACGGATATACATACGTATATGAAACAATGTACATTCAGTCGGACAGTATCGTAAAACAAACAATTTCAAGGCAATATGATCCTATTGGGCTGAAACTCAAGGAAGGCATTTGCATTGCGAGACAGCTACCTGCAATGTCTACAGGCATGGATATGGTCCTGCTGAGGGTCGGGATGGTGCCGCCTTCCTTCCCATGATCCCCAGCTGCAGAGAATAAGGATAAGCCGTTATGGTTAGACGTGTTCAACAAATCTGAAGTTCAACATTTCCATACACAGTATGTGTAACAAGCAGATATTGTGGTGCCTCACCAGTAACGCTTTGGAGAGCAGCGTCACGATGTTTGTCGGGAACGGTGAGGCTGCCGAAACGTTTGCTGTGTCGTACGGGGCTTGTGCGGGTCAGATGTGGAGAGACAGGAGAGGGACGAAGCTGCATGTCCTGAAGAAAGAAAAGATAGAGATCATTTTAGCATCGTATAGGTGTACTAACTATTTTAGTGCTGTGTTTGTGTGTGTTTTATGTGTATGTTACTTCCATTTTTACAAGATGTAATAAAAATCTCAGGTGTGCCTAAGATGTGTCTGTGAAGTGAGATCATTTGTTATAGCATGTCCAAAATGCCCCTATTTGAGTGGGAGCAAAAAAGCGCTGTTTTAATGTCTGTACCTTTAAATGCAAATGAGCTGCTGCTCCTCACTCCCTCACCAACAGACAGTGAGCACTTATAAGTTAAAAATAGATCTGATTCCTGTAAATACAGTCTGAGACAAGTATCTATTTAGCCGCAAGGTTTTGGGTAAAATTAACCAGTCAGTCAGCGGACATGGGCGGGGCTTTGTTTTTGTGATGTCACATTAACAAGAGAATCAAAACAGCATGTCTAATGAGACTGATTTGGTTTAATGTGGATTACAAAAAGATTTTTTACATTGTAATGTGGTTGTGTTCACACACTGCCAACACACATTTATGTCTAAAACCTTATAAAAGTGGATTTTGCATAGTATGTGCCTTTTAATAAGACCTGTACATAACCTCCCAGCCTGTAAAAAGTGTGTGTGCATGTGTTTGTATACTCACATGGCTAAACAGTTCATTGGTGAGTCCCAGATAGTTGTGAAGGGCCAGAACAGTTACTCGCTGAAGACGTACCATGATGATCTACAGATAGCACAAACAGTGTCATCATTCACACATAGAAAAACCTTATGAGCTGATTCACTCACTACATAGGCAGTTACCTACTTAGGGAGCATTCTAACAGTAGTGCCCTCATGATTTCAGAAGTTTATTGTTTAGATGTTGCTTGCTTAGCTTACAGTGTAAAACTCGAATTAGTATAAATTACATTTTTCTCAATTCGTCCAATATCTTGGATTATGTAGTCGCAAAGCATTGTGGGATTGTCTCTATGTGAATGATACATGCAATGTTGTCTTAAAATTTTGAATTAATACTTTTTTTGCTTCCTAGCACACAAACTTCACGTAATAATATGCCGAAATTCATGTCAGGAACATGGCTATAAAGCTTATGAAGGCAACTAGTTATGTTTTAGTAAGTATGAAACAAACTGTTTGATTGTGTATTGTGTATAAACAGACCTGCACCACTCGCACAAGGCTCTCTGGGTATTTCTCAAAGATGGACAGAAATGCCTCGACAGGCAGTCTAAGGACTGTGGACACCTCCGCTGCTCTAGCCGAGACGGTTTTGTATGGTCTCTGGTGACCCTGAAATACAAAAAGTAAAATATAATATATATATATATTTTTTTTTTTATCTGATTGCATTGAAATGAATAGAGAATAGAGTTCCGAAAGGATGAGGTATTTTTGTAGGCTAAAGGGCTCATTATAGTAGTGCGTAGGTCCTATGGCGTAGCCGCGACGAAGTCGGTTTTCATTTATACTTTTGCGTCGTCGTCCACTTCGATGTGCAAACACACATCAGAACGCTGGTAGGCAGTATCCATGGGTATTACCAAAGTAGCAGCGCGACCGTCAATGAAGAAGCTGCTTGGTAAGTTAACCCACAAACAAAGGAGAAACAGCAACTTGTTGAGTATGTTTTGAGATGGCCAGCAGTGATGGAAGTAAATAATCAGCGATTATTAATGCGTTTACACCAAGTCAAAATCGCGTCTACCGCGCCTAGTTTGCCGCTTGAACAGTTTGAATGCATTCGCGCGTTTAGAGCAGAGTAGTCAGAGGCAAAATCTGCTTCTTGTGTGAGGGGCAAGTGATATGCGGTTGTCTGTTTGCAAGATGACTGATGTTGATTGTGCATTTATCGAGAGAGTTACCGGTTTGTATTTGGTAACCTCACTATAGGGGGGAAAGAAATGGCACGTGACTCAAAAATGAAATGTGTATTACAACTTACCAGGTTGCCCAGTGTTCTCACTGACACTCTTCCAAGCAAGGTCCTTTTTATTCCTGTCTCTATAGAAATAAGAACTTGTGTCGTATAGCTCCGGTTGACTGCTAACAGGCAATATCAAGTGTTCCTTCATGTTGAATGGGTGACTCCGGGCGGGGCTGCCGCCACAGCAGCAAGCAGGCTCCTGATTGGGTAACGCTGCACGAAAATCCGCCAAAGTTCAAATTTTTCAACTTGGGCGTCAGCCGCAAATTTGCGTCAAGCGCAAAATGCACAAAAAGCACCATTCGCATGAACTAGACGCGTGAATGAGGCGGAATCGCGTCTACCACGCCAAAATCCTCATTCGCGCCTCTACCGCGGCTACTATAATTTTGCAGTTTGAGTTAAATCCCTCCTCAACTTGGCTCATCTTTGTTCTCACCATCGCAAACAGAAATACCTATGATGCAGTTTTTACCTGACAGAAGTGGTACTAGTGGACCAATTAGAACGCTTGCGGTCCGCGCAGAACTGATGCGCTGTTAAAAATTTGGCGAGGTGCACGTCATGCTACGCAGAGGCAACGGATAACCTATGGCATAGCTACGGCGTAGACCTTACGCACGACTATAAATTGGACTTAATCCGGAAGTTAGCGGGACGCTGGTTCCCTCGCAAAAAGCACATTCATTTTTCCTATTGACTTTTGGATTATTGTAAAACAATAAGCTCTGTGTTTAACAAAAGTTTACGACACTTACACGATTTGTCCAACAAGTTAGTCTTGATGAAATCAAATTTTATGAATTTTTAAATGAAGGGGTATTAAGTTGCGTGATTACCGCACGATTTCACGGGTAAAGCATTCAGATCCTCATAGAGGTTGTAATTACAGCTGTAGACTGGGACCTATGACTTGTACCACGTGACCACTGAAACCTCATAAGGAACAACTTCCCATATGTTATTATTGTTGACGCACTTTCTGTGTTTTGTAATATTCAGCAATAGCATAAAAATTGTATTTATTTTCTAATTAAGTATTTTATGCATAATTACATATAAATACATGTCATTATACATAATTGTATTTTACATTTCCTGGTTTCTGTTATTTCTATTTTCAAGTAAAGCTGCTTTGAAACAATGAAAAAGCACTATAGTTTTTACTATTGCTATAAAAAATGCATAATATGTGCTTTAATCTCGAAACAACTGTAATTATGAAACGTGAACACAGTATTACTCACTGTGATGACATCAAGGATGCTCAATAGACTGTGAACGCTGTCTCCAGGGTAAACCTCTTTAACCACTCCATCTTTCCCATCCTGAGAGAGAACAAGAGCGAAAGAGAAAGGTGTTTCACACTGTATACAAACAAGTACATATACACATCGCAATCCGAAAGTTTCAACACACACCTGTCCAGTAAGACACAGCTCCAGTTTGCCGTCCTGTACCACGTATATGCTGCTATCAGGCTGTCCGGGTCTGAAGACATATTCACCTTGCTGGAACTGGAGAAACACCATGTGCTTACAGAGCTCCAGAAACAAGGGCTTCTCAAAGTGACCCAACACACTGCAGGAGAAAGAGACCAAAACCACACATATGTATCGCACTTGCTATAAGGAATTATGACTTTTTATCATATTTGATGCATATCATACACACAATAACCACACAAACAATCAGTGCTTACCGGACGTTTTTGAGCATATAAAGCACCTCTGACGGCAGATGAGAATTGGCCACATCAAACTCTGTAAGATCCGCCTCCAGAACGGAGGGAGGAGGTTCTTTCATCTGTAGAGTTGGCACTTCTTTTTTAAAGCGCAAGATCCTAAAAGACAAAAAAGACATTTAAAGGGACACTCCACTTTTTAAAAAAAAATATGCTCATCTTCCAGCTCCCCTAGTGTTAAACATTTGATTCTTACCATTTTGGAATCCATTCGGTTGATTTCCGGGTCTGGCGCTACCACTTTTAGCATAGCTTAGCATAATCCATTGAATCTGACTAGACCACTAGCATCGCGCCAAAAAAATAACCAAAGAGTTTCGATATTTTTCCCTATTTAAAACTTGACTCTTCTGTAGTTACATCGTGTACCAAGACCGACGGAAAAATAAAAGTTGTGATTTTCTAGGCAGATATGGCTAGAAACTATACTCTCATTCTGGCATAATAATCAAGGACTTTGCTGCCGTAACATGGCTGCAGGAGGCGATATTACGCACTGCCTGAAAATAGTTCCCTTGGTTACTTTTAAAAGCACTACAGTACTAGTAAACGATGTAACTACAGTCTTAGTACACGATGTAACTACAGAAGAGTCAAGATTTAAATAGGAAAAATTTCGGAACACACGTTATTTTTTAGGCGCAATGCTAATGGTCTAATCAGATTCAATGAATTATGCTAAGCTATGCTAAAAGTGGTACTGCCAGACCCGGAGATCAGATGAATGAATTACAAAAAGATAAAAATCAAATATTTAACTCTAGGGGAGCTGGAAAATTAGCATATTTTCAAAAAAGGGGGAGTGTCCCTTTAAAACAATCCAAGCCAATGAAAGGGACCAAATAATAGTGTCACACAAACTTACTTTTTGGCGATGTTCAGCATCTTTTGTTTCTTTTTGAGGCGTGGCCTGGATGAGGAGGCGGAGCCTACCAGTGAAGAAGTGGACTGGGACACTTTCCTCATAATCTTCCTCCCGTAAAACAAGACCTTGTCCCTTTTACGAAAGCGATACTTAGGAGCTTCCTGAGCCTCGAGTTCTGAGTGATCCGCAAAAAGAAAATTCAAATTAGACAGTCTTTATGTAGGAGAATTCATCAATATTTGTATTTTTTTTTTTATATATAATTTAATTAATAAAAGAAATCATGAAAAATCTAAAAAATATATTTTTTAACATTTTATATTTAAATATTACATTATAAAAAAAATTATATTAAAATTTATATAACATTTACTGCACAAATTAAGTTTAAAGTACTAACTACGGAGATGCATCCTGCGCAGGACAAAAAATATGAGTGCTGCGATGAGAACGATGGCGAACCCAGCGCCGATCACTATTCCCACCACCTGAGGAGACAACACACAGAGAAAATAAAGAGACAAAGAGAGAAAGAATGAGTGAAGAAAGAGACAGAAACGACATAAATTACTCATGATAAACATGTTTTTACTGACCATGCTGGTCTGCAGCTGATCCTCCACTAAACTCTTGATGTTTCCAAAACTGTCCTGCTGAAAAACATGAGGAAGGTCCATATCAAAAGCTTGCACTGAACTGACACTCAGCACTGGATGTTAAACATATGAGCAAAAACATTAATGATATGTCTTGTTCATCATGATAAACTTAACCACAGCACCACCATATATTTCTGCATTTCCTGTCCTTTTATTACCCAATCAAAACAACGCTCTTCTTAAAGGGATACCCAAAAAATAAAACTTCTATCATCATTTACTCACTTTCATGTTGTTACAAACCTGTATACATTTCTTTGTTCTGATGAACACAAAGGAAAATATTTTAAGGAATGTTTGTAACCAAGCCATTTATGAGCCCCATTCACTTTCATAGTATTCTTTTTTCCTACTATGAAAGTGAATCGTGAATCATGATCGGTTTGATTCCAAACATTCCTAAAAAAAAGAACGAGAAATTCATACAGGTTTGAAACAACATCAGAGTGAGAAAATTATGACAGAATTTTCATTTTTGGGTGAACTATCCCTTTAACAATTACTTCATCATTTATTTCAGCACAGCATTGTGTAACACGATCTGTGTCTAGTTTGTGTTCCTGTAGCTCACATGGTAGAGTACTGCAGTAGCGAAGAAAAATAAGTTTGATGTTTGATACTGGGGATGCATAACGATTAATAGTGATTAATCTATAGCAGAATAAAAGTTTTTTTTAACCTCATATATGTGTGTGAACTGTGTATAATAACTTTGTATAGATAAATGCACACACATGCATGTATATATTTAAGAAATGTTTACATGTGCATGCATTTGTATATTTATCTATAATTTATATTAAATATAAATACTTAATATATCGTTTTTTCTTAAAATTATACATGCATGTGTGCATATTTATAAATACATAATTATTATCCACAGTTCACACACATATATGATGTAAACAAAAACTTTCGTTATGCATCCCTATTTGATACCCATGAATGCATGAACGGAAAATGTTTTATGCACCTGCCCGACACCTTCATCCAAAGTAACTACAGTGCATTACAAGGTATACATATTATTGTTATGTGTGATCTCGGGTGAACAGGAAGACAAATAAAGTGTCTGTCTGCCAAATGCAAAAATGTGAATTTAAAGAGAACTTTCTAACATTGATCCAAAACACTTTGTCAGCATATATGGGTGATTCTCACGAAACCATTGAAACACCACGTCACTAATGATTTTAGCTATAAAATGTGTAATATAGTAATATTAAAAAGCATCAGAATTAACACAATACTGTGTTCTACCTTGCACAGTGTGTGATTTCAACATAAGAATTTATAATTTGTCAATTTTATCTCATTTTCTGCTGAAATTCTCATTACCGCAATGTGTCCGGCTGTGTTTGAACATGCGTTATGTTGTAATTTAATCAAATTAACACAAAAATATTAAGAAAGAAAATAAATGGATGTTTTGCTAGACTACTTTAGATGACAGAAAAAATATTTACTGAATATTCATGTATAATAATAATGAAGAAAAATTAGGAAAATGATGTGTCCATGCCTGGTGTTCTCATCCTCCGCAACACTTTTTGAGAACAGTTTAAGCACACATACAGAATTTTAATAAAGTTTGATTTTGAGTGACCAAGCACATGGACCAGTTACTTCAAGATGGCTACCAGGTAAGATCATTTTTTTACAGTTCATTTGAAATATTGTCTTGTCAGAACGCTTACACGACTTTTGATTATCATTACCGCAACAGATGCTTATTAAATGTGAATTTAATTAATAGAAGCATAATACTTTGATTTTAAATGCATGTGCAGAATCTCCAAATTATGTTCTTTCAGGTTTGTCATGTCATTTTGAAAATATGTCAGTGTTGATGTTTTCTGACTGTTGCGGTAATGAGATTTTTTAGGACTAATTTTTTTAATTATGTTACAAAAAGTGTTAAATGATAAGTAAAAGTTTTTAAATTAATGTTCCCATTTACTCCAGATTTTGTTTTTCAATGTCTGGTGGGAAAAAAAGTAAATTTAAGGAATTTTTACATTTTCATGCTTGACATTTTTAAAACCAAGTTTTCGTGAGAATCACCCATATATTTAAATGCAGAAGTTGATGATTTTATCTGCAGACAGTTAAAGATATGTAAAACCACAGTGACTGTCAAAACATGCATTACTGATGTCTTGGGTAGTGCAGCATTTAAACTCTCTCTTAGATGTCAAACATATACTTTACAGGACTATCTGTCCATTGTCATCATTTAACCTATGATAACTTAACAGAAACATTTTCTGGACGTCAGGCAGCCATGCAGATGAGTCAGTGAAAAAATAAGACAGCGAATGCAATCTTTGAACTGAGATATATGGGTGTGTTTGGTTTAATAACATGCAATTATGTATATCTGCAGTAGAGACACCTCCAAATTATGACTCCAGAGCAAAAACTAACAAAACACCCTAACATTGATGCTTTTATCAAGTCACATAGTTCACTTAAAGCAAATCAACTGCAGAAAATCTTCCAAAATAAGGGTTTTACTGAAAAAAGACTAGTGTTTATATAAAATTCACACACCACATTGATACAAGAAAAGTCTTGTAAAATTGAAAGCGTGCCTTCTGTGTGAAATGTGCATAAACCAAAATAAAACAATCCCCAGACGAAATTTTCTGTGTCTGTAAGGGGATTATGATTGATGACAGAAGGACATGATTGGGATGAATGACAAAGAAGCAAACAGCTGCTGATATTGACAAGGGAACAGATAGGGGGCGGGGCTTTTGAAAGTGGTTGTGCAGCAAGATACTACTGTATGGGAAGGCAATATCTGTATATGAAGTCTAGTTCAAGCGTAATAATGAAAAAAAATGTGTGGTTAGTAGGATTGCACACATTCACCACTAAGAGAACGTGCATTTTACAATATGCTTGGGTTGTCATTGCAAATACAAATTTTAATCCAAGGCTTACAAATGCACAGTGTAAAACGTTAAAACTTAAATATCTGGTATTACTGGATAAAACATGAAACAGCATCAATCATGGCAATATTATATGAACCCAGTAAAAAGTTATCTGATTAAGTATGTAAACACATGAGTAGTCGCCATATATGGGGAAGTAGTGAAAAACAGAAGTAAATGGGCTAAAATACAATAATGGTGGATGAACAGATGGGCTGAAGAAATGTAAACCCAGCTAAAGTCATTTTGTGTGATTTACTGTTTACTACACAATCATCATACATAATGTAAAGAACAATCTATAAAAAATTTGACTGAGTAAGGTCATTAAAGTAAAATCAATGACTGAACTCAAACTTTAATACTCTTATGGTGCATTCACACCAGCCGCGGTAGAGGCGGCAAAAACGCGCTACTCGGGCATAGTTGGACGCTTGAACATTTGAGTTTACACGCTTCATTCGCGCATGAAATTCTAGTAATTCGAGACATTCACGCGAAAATTCGCGTCATGGGAGGGGCTTCTGCGACTCCGCTGAGACCCCGCTCGCTTCCTGTAATCACGTCACTACTACAGCAAGGTCCTGATTGCTTAACGCGGCACGGAAATCCGGCAAAGTTTAGATTTTTCAACTCACGTGTTTCCACCACAGGATGTCTAATCACGTCTTTACATTGAGTTAACATGTAAATCAGTCGCGCTTGGGGTCTCAACCGCATCTGGCGTGAACCCTGCATTAAACTCATACTTAGATTATAAGACTTCAGCCTGGATTTCACAGCCAGGGTCACAAATGCTTCCTCGCCATCTTTTAAAGGTACACTCCGTTTTTTTTTTGGAAATAGGCCAATTTTCCAGCTCCCCTAGAGTTAAACATTTGATTTTTTTACCGTTTTGGAATCCATTCAGCCAATCTCCGGGTCTGGCGCTACCATTTTTAGCATAGCTTAGCATAATCCATTGAATCCGATTAGACCATTAGCATCTCGCTCAAAAATAACCCAAGAGTTTCTATATTTTTCCTATTTAAAACTTGACTCTTAGATACAACGTGTACTAAGACCGGCAGAAAATTAAAAGTTGAGATTTTCAAGCCGATATGGCTAGGAGGAACTATACTCTCATTCCGGCTTAATATTCAAGGATAGTGCTGCCGTACCACCCGAAAATATTCCCCTTGGTTACTTTCAATAGCAGGGAACTATTTTTCAGGCACTGCGTAATAACATTGCGCCTGCTGCAGTCATGGTACGACAGCAAAGTCCTTGATTTCAGTGTCCCTTTAACAGTAAGTATTCATGGGTGCTCTGCTCAGGAAAAAATCCCAATCTTTGCATTACATTAAGACATGCAAACCAAAAATCAGACTTTGAGTTTGTTGTCATGTAAGGTTAATATAAAGCATTAGGGTGGTACTGCAGCTCACCTCTGGAGGTTCCGGGGACTCTGGGCCCGATGTGTTCTGTCCCATTCTACCTCAACCCACAAGTGGGCCATCAAAGACAGATGCTGCAAAGCAAAACAACAGGCTTCATGCAACATGCAAAGACCAGAAGCACACACTCAGTCAGGGTCACCGCAGGCTGAAAACAACAATATTATTGTACATTCTTATATATTATATACAACTGTAACTGATGGTTAATTGAAAACTGGGTCTGAGTGATACTACATCCATCCATGATTATCAAATAAAGCCAAAAATCTATATCTATATTTTATGGATAACAAAAAATGTAAACCAAATCAAATAACCAATGAATAACCAATAACCAGTAACAAAATGAAAATATAAAACTAAAAATGATCTGGAAATATACCTAAACCGTATGACACATTCTATTAGACTGTTTACGTAATAGTAGAGTTAATCTAAATCTCACTAACATTTCAGACAAAGATGACAGTCAGCAGATAAACTATCCAATCATAACCCTTCCCCCACTGATGTCATCACAAACACAATGACACACACAAACACACCCATATGGTCTACCAGTGTGTTTTCATTCTGATCTTCTTACTGCCCTTCACCTGACCTCCATAGTTTCAGTCTTTTCACATCATAAACACAATGCACATCCACTGAACAAACAGTTTTTGCTGACATATGTACTATACAATACAATTCATTCATTCACATTCATCACCCACACAAGCATGCTTAATACTGTGAGAGTCAAAAGTCCAAAACAAATTACACTTTGTTTAAAATCTCCCATAAACATCCAATATTAAAACAACAATTTTTTGGTGTTGACATCACAGTAACGGGGGAGGATTTGATTACTTAGATTACTTAGAGATTTAATCACACACAGATCTGAAAGTGAGTATGTATAAACCCTGGAACGTGAGACAACTTGCTTAGTTGAGAGACGCCTTCCATTAGACTGAGCGAATGATTGTATCACAGTGATTACAAGCAGATATATAAGATATAGATGAACTATAGGATAGCAAGAGAGGGAACAGAAAGCCCAAGGGAATAATGATACTGAGCTAGGAGGAGAGAGGGGCTAAAATACCAATATTTCTTACTCGCTAATGGACTGTTATTTGTTAACAACACCCTTAGTATGTGTTAAGCATGACAGTAAGGAAATAATAGACAGCCACACTTACAAACACAGGTTTCTTTCAAGGACCAGACACACATAAATGACACATGACACATTTATAAATCTGCAATACGAAGCACTTTGTTTACATGCTCAGTCATTCTGTTACCATCTTAGATTTACAAATCATTTGTTTCTGCCACAAACACCTTTCGAGCATGAATATGCATACTGTAGTATGCAATTGGAGCAGTCTGGTCCAGTACAGATCTATGCATGCTACATATTGTTGTAGTACAATCTGTACAAGCAAAGCATCAATTGATGTGTATCATACATGATGTCATCAGCATGTAACTGGATACTGAAGTGATGAAACAACACCACGTCTGATCATTAGACAACACGTGAGTACATTAAAGCGTTTGTAAATACAGAAACGTAACCTTTCGCAGATCGAGATTAAAATCTATGATTTTCCCAGATTTATTGTTTTATGTGATTCGTTGGCGGTGATGCTGTGCCGTGACCTCGACTGACCAACACACCGCACCATCTGCTACGTCAACCGGCAAACTCTTACAGAAACACGCGTATATTTTAAAGAAACTCTTATGCACAAAGTGTTTCCACGTAAGATGGATTGGCTGTAAACATACTGTAAACGGCGTTTGGTTGTTAACCCTACCTGAAAGCGAGGATCCGTCCTGATCTGTCAAACAACGTTCATACCGGAAGCATCCGTCCAGAGCTCCGCGTAAAGCCCGCCCACTCGGTTCAGCAACCAATCAGAGAAGACAAAGGGGCCAATCTGATTTCAGAAAAGTGACTTTCGCTGATTCCCTCCCTACTGTTTTCTCCAATAACTCTTTATTGAATAATGCACATAACATCAAGTAATATTAAACATCAAAAAAATGTATGAGGGATACTTATTAAACAAAACCAAACAAGTTACATAAAATAATATTTAGAAAATAGAAATGACAGTATATGGAAATAAATAACAATAAAAAAGAAAAAAATAAATAATATTACATCGTTGCTATTAGGTTAAACTAGTGTGAGAGGGTGGGTAAACCTTACCTAAATATTATCCACTAACTTGTGACTTTATATTGTTGTTAATATCTTGTGTGTTTTTAACCCCCCCCCCCATTGTTGATACAAATTTTTTATTATGATTATTGAATGTAAAATAAATAAATAAAAATCCTCCACTGTTATTTACAAAATGTTTTTAGACATTGCATGGATGAGCGAATTTATCTAGTCAGAGTGTCAGAAATAATAGTTTATTTGATTTTTGACATAATTGTTGCTTTCTATGTGATATTGTTATATAAACAAGGTAAATGGTTGATATTGTGTAATGCTCATTTCAAAATAGTTTTTTTTAATTATATCATGATAATTTGTATTTATTATTTGCAAAGAGTGCAAAACACACCCCATCGTAGCATAATTAATACTATATCAGATGAAATAAAAAGGGTTATAACTCAATATGTATTTCAACATGTAAAGTAACTTTTTTTTTTTAATTTGTAATTACTCTATGATTATTTAAGCCGAGATTGGTGTCTAAATTCCAGGTGTAAAATACTTTCATCATGAACTTTCAGATAAGAGCAGCTAAAAAAGATTTAGTTCTCCTGGAACATCAGATATACACACAGACAGAACAGAGAGTAAACGTTAAACTTTTTTTATCAAACGCTTTCAAGATGATTGCATTTTGTCTAATCTTGTTTTAAATCTTAATCATTAACCACATTGGGATATATGACACTGAAAGCTCATAGATGTTAAGGGATAGTTCACCCAAAAATGAAAATTCTGTCATCATATTCACTCTCATGTTGTTACAAACCTTTATGAATTTCTTTGTTCTGATGAACACCAAGGAAGATATTTTGTGTAATGTTTGTAACCAAACCGTTCGTGAGTCCCATTCACTTCCATAGTAGGAAAAAAGAATACTATGGAGTGAATGGGGCTCACAAATGGTTTGATTATTACGAACATTCCTTAAAATTTCTTCCTTCGGGTTCATCAGAACAAAGACATTTATACAGGTTTGTTACAACATGAGAGTGAGGAAATGATGACAGAATTTTCATTTTTGGGTGAACTATCCCTTTAATCATAGCCACTAAACTACACCCACTAGTGCCACCTTGTGGTTATTTCTAAATTTGCTGACTAGTAGTAACATATGACATTAAAAAATAATTATTGTAGCAAACTTTAGTTGTATATTTGATTTAAAATTAAATTTTATTTCAACATTTATTTATTTCATTTTTGTATAAACTAAAACGAACAATAAATGAATAAACAATTTCGGATCTCCTCACTTGGGTATCTTGTCACAGTGTTTATATCTAAAAAAAAAAAAAAAAAAAAACGCAGCTCCCTCGTGTACACGCATTGCAAGCTAGTTTTGCCATCTGTAATATGGCGGCGTCGCTGACGTATCGCTGGAGCTGTCCAAAGCAGTTTAGGTATTTCTTTAATGTCTGTATTCCTCAACAACGTATGTCCTGAAGTAACATCAACTTGTAAGCAACCGACCACCCTTTAAAAGACACTTAAAAGCTTTAAAGAGATTGAGGATATTACTGGTGTGTTATGTCGTAGAAAAAAAGTTAAAATATATTGAGCTTGTATTAACCCAAAATCTTATTTTCATTTAACCAAAGCCTCATTAAAAAAACATTGACTTCGGAACAGAAAGTGCTTAAATTACCCTAAATGCAACCTAAATAAAACGTTGTGAGAAGTTGTAGAAACGTTTCGTGTTTTCTGGGCACTCTTGCCCGGACAAATGTGGCGGTGCCGTTGACAAAACGCAGCAACGAGTCAAAGCGACAGTGTCCCGTCTACTCATTTATTATGTCTATTGCCAGTCAAGGTTAATCGATGTGGAAAAATGGAGCTATCGTGGCTGTCCATGTCGCTTTTCATCTTTTTTTGTAACTTATTTGAATGTTGTCTTTCGGATAATAGTAAGTATTTTTACGTTTTTGTATGAATGCTTATAAATACGGATGTTCTGGTCAGTCAGACACTTGCTTAGTACGTTAAATAGTAAAATAAGTTACATTAAGTGGTTCCAAGCACAATAGCATCGTTTTACTTCCCTGCTTTTCATAAAAAAATATATATATAATTAATTTTCCCAAAATGTGTCTAGATTCTGTTCCTAGGTCTGATTATGACAGTCCAACGTTTGAAACTTCTCTCTCTCTATTTTCGTAAAAGATGAATCCTGGCAGTCATACCTCAGCAAAATCACACATGCCAAAAAGAACTACCATCCATGTATTCAGGAAAACTACAGCTGCTATCTTGGGTAAACTAAAATATAAATAGCAGCAGTTGTACTTGTTTCATCACAGCTCTTATTCATTATTTAAATATCGACTACTGTGGGCTAAATGCTATACTTACCACTGCAGTTTGTTTGATTGCAGTGTCTTGAAAAATGACCTCAAGTTGTTTCAAAATGGCATATCTGAGGAGCTGATGGCAGACACTGTTCGAAGAGGTGTTGGGACACACTACCAGATAATTGGTCATAAGCTTTACAGGGAACAAAGCTGCATGTTCCCAGCAAGGTAGGTGAAATGTTAAACTACTGCCAAATATGACCGAGATTGTGGTTTTTGGTAAATTATGAGCCTGTCTGTGTTTTTTGGTAAATTATGAGCCTGTCATGTGTATGTTGAATAAATAACGCCATAAGAGTCATTTATTATCATTTTCGCAGATGCAGTGGGGTTGAACACTTCATACTAAAAGTGATTGACAAGTTACCAGATTTGGAGGTGATTATCAATGTGCGTGATTATCCTCAGGTTCCTAGATGGGTTCAGCCAGTCCTGCCTGTATTGTCCTTCAGCAAGGTGTGTACACATACACATTCCATAGATGTAATGGTTTTTATACTGTACAAACTGTATATTCTATTCCCTTTCCTTAACCCAAACCCCAACCATCAAAGAAAACTTTCTTCTACTTCAGATTTTCAATTCACATCATTCTGTTTGATTTATAAGCTTGTTTCCTCATGGGGACCTCAAAATGTCCCCACAAGGTCACACAAATAATGGTATTTCTATCTTAATTGTCCCCACAACATGATAATTACCAGACACACACACACACACACACACACACACACACACACACACACACACACACACACACACACACACACACACACACACACACACACACACACACACACACACACACACTATGTAGGTACACCTTTAATAAAGACAGCCTGACCTACGGTTTTGCCTGACATACACACTACTCAAGAGTTTTTAATCTCCAAAACAAAGATTTTTGTAAATGCCGCAGACCCTGTTTTAATCTAAAAACTCCAGGGTTGGGTTCTCAAAGAAGAGACCCATCTTTTACTCCAATTTCTAAATTATTTAAACAAATTCTTACAACTCTTCTTCTTTTAGGTTTCTAATTTACAGGTTAAAATAATATCTTATAAGAACCTGTCTTTTGTCCAAGTTACTAAGCAGTAACAGCACACAAAAAACCCTTTACTGTGGTACACTAATATTAAGAGGTGTAAAGTACTATTAGTATTTTTACTTTACTTAAAGGCAGAGTAGGCAGTTTTAAGTCAAAAAAAGTCTAAAACACTTTTTTCCAAATTTGTTTAAACTGTCTTTATATACCAATACATAAGTAAAATGTAAGTACTCTGAAAAAGAGAGTATAAAAATCGAGTGTCTGTAGACCTCTCACGACTGGTTTAAACACAGCTAATTATTTCCATTCGGGACAAAACAAATGATTGGCTTGCGCGACCATGGCTACCACCCCTGTTGCTACAGGATCTGCCCACAGGGCGTATGCCAAAATTCCTCGAAAGCAACGTGAAGGACTCATTGCCAGTTTGACTGACTGAAGTTGTGGCCACCCAGGTTGGTTGGTAGTGGTACCACTAGTTTAGTGGGCATTTACTTTTTCACAGAGGGCCAGGTTGGTTTAGATGGTTTTTTCTCTTAAAGGTGCAGTGTGTAAATTTTAGCGGCATCTAGTGGTGAGTTTGTGAATTGCAACCAACGGCTCAGTCCACTGCTCACCCCTCGCTTTTGAAACACATAGAGAAGCTACGGTAGCCACCACCGGACAAACATGTCATCGTCGGAGATAACTTAGTAAAAAAGTTTGTCCTTTAAGGGCTTCTGTTGAAACATGGCGGCACAAAATGGCGTCTTCCATGTAAGGGGATCCTCAGTGTATTTAGATAAAAACGTCTCATTCTAAGGTAATAAACACATAACGGTTCATTATGAAAGGTCTTTATACACCCCTGATCATATGGTTTTGTATACTATTTTGCATTTCTGTCAAAAGATCCTTCTAAAAATTACACGCTGCACCTTTAATAAATAAAATCATGACAAATTCTGTGTTATATTACAATTAGTTTAAAAATCTAAATAATTTAAGTGTAACAAATATGCAAAAAATAATTAAATCAGAAAGCGGCTAATACTATTTACTATCAATTGTTTTACCATGTATTACAAACATACTGAAACATACTTGTCTTCAGACATCAGACTACCAGGACATCATGTACCCAGCGTGGACATTCTGGGAAGGAGGGCCTGCTATATGGCCTATTTATCCCACTGGACTGGGTCGATGGGACCTAATGAGGGATGACCTGAACAAGTGGGTTGCACACTGTAAAAAAGAAATGCAATTTCTCATGCCAACATTTTATGTGTCCGGCCTTAATTTCTTGAGTTAATTTTCAAGATTCAAGATTTTTATTGTCATACAGTAGGTAGCCTTGGTAGAATAAAATTCTTAATTTGTTTTTACCTCATGAGACTATAGAGTAGAAGGGCAACGGACATTAAATAAAACATATAAAAAAGAAAAAAGTAAGTACTCTATATACTCGGTAGTATAAAACAATTTACAACATAAAGAAACTCGTATTCAATAGAAACTGTAAGTGTTTCTGCAGTATGCTGTAGTGCAGGAATACAGGGAAAGTGAAAATATTTTTTAAAGTGATAAGTGGAGAGAAAGTGACATTGGATAAGGTGCCACAGGTTCCTAGTCCAGTTAACATGAAGCTTGGGTAAGATAGTTTATTTGTAAAGTGAAGGGTGCACTAATTTCACTCCCATATAACTATTTAACACTCTCTAGATCAGCTGCACAGTGGCCCTGGAAGAAGAAGAGCCCAAAAGGATTCTTTAGAGGCTCTAGGTCAGTTACATTTTATATTATTTAATATTGTTAATGGCATTTGCTGAGGATTTTTCATTGATTGCAGAACCAGTTCAGAGAGAGACCCTCTGATCCTTCTTTCTCGAGAGGCCCCTGATGTTGTGGATGCTGAGTACACAAAGAACCAGGCCTGGAAATCAGAGAAGGTTTGTCTATCCTTTTCTTCCTTACAATTGTCACAAAAAAATCAAAGTTTAATAAGCAATTGATTGATAAATCTGTCAAAAGTATTTTGCCCTTAAGTATCTAGGTGGTGTGTCCTTTGTTGTTGGTACAGTCCTATCTACAATTGAGGTGTAGTCAATTATGTAGATGTTTAAGAATTTGTCTACAGTCAATACTCCACAGGCAATAGGTAGGTCTGACGTCAGACCATTATTTTCGTCAAACAAGCATGTATCAAATTGAGTTTATATATTACCAAGAACCTATTGGGAAATAAAGTCCTTACAAATTAGATGGTTTCAAGGATTTTGCTTAAATTGCTTCAAATTTAAAAAGAAAGAGTTTGCTTTAATAATAATAATTAGTTCACTTTTTGCTTTATCTGTGGAAAATTTTTCTGGGAAATGGTTATAAATGTTTAAAAAGATCTAACAGAATGGGAGCTGTAAATGTTAGACATGAAATCTAAAATATTTACTTACTGTAAATCTTAAATACAATTATTCTCTTGTGTACATCAAACCAAAAGAGTTCTTTGAATTAAACTGAACCAACATAAACCAACAGATAATGTGCATGTGAAGACCATATACTTATATTTGTATATAAAAAAGTAAAAAATATTTTGTATATAATATAAACAGGGTTTACTGGCTTGGCAGAGGCCAATGATTAGACTACATGGGCTGCTTGCCAGTATGAATGATATAAACCAACCCCCATGTCTCTATGACATTCAGATTTGAAGATATAACTTGGGTTTTGGTTGCTAGGGTGCTTAACAGTGGTTGCTAGGGCATGGCTTAATAGCTCTGTGAGGATCCTGAGAGACTGATAGGATGCCTGAGTAAAACGAGCCCATCCCCTTGTCTCTATGAGGCTGTTTACCTGGTATTAAGATGCGTTTTGGTTGATCAGATGATCACAAGTGGACGAGAGTGACACATTCATGTTTACACCTGGTAATTTATCCATCTCTTTTGTCCACTTTCGACCGCTTCTGTCTTGATTACTGAAGGGGTGGTCTGTGGGGGAGTCCATCTGCTTTCGTTTTAACACGAGTGGGAGAAATGCCAGGTTTAAAATGACCTGTCATTAACTAATATTATGTCAGAATCTGCTCCTTGTGTTGCTAATAAAGCTATTGCAAGAGATCTAATTAATGTGTTAAATTAACAGCCCTGGTTCTAAGTATTTGTCAAAAATAAACTATGCTTAAATTTTTTGAGTTAAAATTCAAAGGCGACACAAAGTTTGATGGAGCTTCATATTTATCTCTCTCTTTTTTAAAATCAGGACACTTTGGGGAGCCCCCCAGCCAAAGAGATTCCCCTAGTTGACCACTGTAAATACAAGTAAGACCTCTCTTCAGCCTCGTTTTTGAATTTATACTAAATTTGAACTTTACAGCGATAACAAAATGTAATTAACAATCTCAAGGACAAATGGGGTGCTCGGTTAACAAGCATTTCATATACAGTACACACTATGGTTATATTGTCGGTTTTATTTATCACTTTGTTTCTGTGCTCAGATACCTCTTCAACTTCAGAGGTGTTGCTGCTAGTTTCCGTTTGAAACATCTGTTCTTGTGTGGCTCGCTGGTTTTTCATGTTGGGGAGGAATGGATTGAGTTCTTCTATCCTCAGCTTAAGCCGTGGGTGCACTATATTCCTGTCAAACAGGACTTGTCTGACCTCAGGTAATCTTAACATCTTAAGTATCTGTCTTGTTTCACATTATTCTTTATATGTATTTTACTTCTAGTAATAATTTCACTTTATCCTTCTTGTTAGAGAACTACTGCAGTTTGTAAAAGAAAATGACGGTGTGGCAGAAGAAATTGCTATGAGGTTAATATATTCTTTAAGCATTTATTTGGTTATTCTGTTTAATTGACTAGTTTATGATACAGACTTAAGACTTATGTTAATCATTTTACTTCTGTATTTTATTAGGGGTCAGAAGTTTATTCTTGATCACCTACGCATGGAGGACGTATATTTTTACTGGGAGAGGCTGCTGACTGACTTCAGCAAGCTTCTCAAATACAAACCTAAAAGAAATTCAAACTACAATCAGATCATTCACAGACCCAGCAAACTTGAACTCTGACCTGAGGATATCATGATAGGAGCATTTCCTTTACATTCCTCTTGTTCTTTCAAAATTGCACTTGTTTGGCATTAAACAGAATGATAATAATCAAATAGCACAGACAACATCTAGATACATTTTGATACATTGTGTGAAATGTGTAAAGGGTGTCACAATAATTAGAATTTATTGTGAAAGCAATAAATAATTTAATATGGTCCTGTTAACTAGTTCAAGTGTTTTAATACAATACACTTCTCTTCCATTGTAAGCAAAGCTATTTATTTTTTCCATTTCTGTCACTCCCTCGATGTTGTGTGGATGATGTGATATTAAGGGTTGGACTGTATTGTATTAGCACTACATGTGAATCAAAACATGTTGTGCATCAGTGTGTTGTAGTGAATATTTCTCATTAAATTAGTAGGTTTAGGGGACATTATAAGAAAAAGGGTCAGGCTTTAGGCTGAGGATAACGTAACAGATAACAAATCATGAACAGCCTTGTAATGGTAAATTTCATGCTCTAATGCAGATTCATCCATTGTTGTGCAATTTAAATGCGATGGACGTACATAGTGCATGTTTATGGGGGAAAAAAAACAATGTGGGATGGATTGTTTTAGGCACTGTGACTTAAATTAAATTTAATAAATTAATCTATTAATAACTTGTATTAATAAAATAAATATATTGATAAGTTTAGGGATGAATAAAAATTATAAGTGATGAAGATGGTATCTTCCATCAGAGGTTAATATTTACAACAGAAGAAAAACGGGTAAAACATTTTAACAAGGCACATACCAGCAGGTGATCGCACGAATCTTCCTATATTAGTGGATTTTATTTTTTTCAGAAACCTTTTTATTTTTGAAAGTCCTGTAAATGACACAAATCAGTGCTACCCTGACGACGGCATGGAATTTGAATAAGAAATAATTTTGCGTAACGTTATGTGTTGAACAACAAGGCCAATCCGATTAGATCTCCACCAAAATAAACGTATCAAACAGTCTAAAAATACATGTTATAATGATCTAACAACCAGAAACAATTGTTCAGTCTTACTTGTGAAATTCCGTGAGACTTGTTTTGATGTATGTGACGGTTTGTGCACCCCCAAACTGCACACGACGGATGCATTTTACCTCCAGTTGCAAGAGTAAAGTTGCCACCACTAATATGGCGGCGCCGTTGACGGAGGATCCAGCAGCCAACGCGCGCTCTAGTTATTTAACGTCACCGTGAACCGGAAGTAGCAAGTTTTTCTTTTTTTACTGTCTATTGTCTAATCTCTATTAGACCTGAGATTTTAATATTGATTTTTAATTAATTTAATAACCTTATTGATATTAATAGAAAAATTGTCATGTGTTTATTTTCTAATACGGGTTTCACTCCTTTAGATGCTATTAAGATGTTATTCTTGCTTGGAAAAAGTCACATTCATAAAGTCACAGGTTTGAAAACAGATTTTATTGTTTTTGCTCCGAGTTAGAATATTATGATTTCCTCTACAAAGTGAAAATAAACAAAAAAGTTGTTAAAACACACCCGATATTAAATAAAACTTGTCACTAATTAATAGATATTTAGATACACATAATGATTAAAATAGTAACAACAATGTATTATTATTTATTTTTGTATTATTATTTATTCCCATGTTCTGTCATTCTTACTTTAAATAATTATTTTATTTAACTTTGTATTTTAAATAAGTATCCCTCGTACATTCTGTTATATCCAACTGTAACGGTTAATAATAATGTATCTGTTATATACATTGTATTTGATGTTTAATATCACTCGATGTCACGTGCAATATTTAAAAAATATTTTGTTAAGATGCTTGAAATGCAATAAAGGAAACAAATCTCTATTAGACTTTTATTATGCTTCGAAAGAAAATCGTATCCGGTTGACCCGGATGTCAATGTAAACGACAGTACATACATTCAAAACAGGAGTTTTAGAGGTGTGATTGTACCATAGACTGTAAGGATTGTACCTTATAGATTTCAGAATTCAGCAATGATTTTGAGACTGTCTAGAAAGGCATGTGTCCTTTCAGGATCAGTTCGCCTAAAAAGCACTTTGGCAACCTTCTTCGATGAGATGGGAAAATGTCTCATAATAAAATCAGCGTCAACTGGGGTATTTGAGAACCTAGCATTAGAAGACTGGATACACGACCACGTCGATCTGCAAAACAGGAGCATTCTCTTATTGTGGAGAAATTCACCTGCAGTGGTCATAGGCAGGCATCAAAATCCCTGGCAGGAATGTAACCTCCCTTTGATGAGACGTCTGGGGATCCCACTGGCGAGACGCCGAAGTGGAGGTGGGACAGTTTTCCATGATTTAGGAAACATCAACATGACTTTCTTTACCTCCAAGAAGAAATACGACCGTCACAGGAATCTCACTGTTGTCACGGATGCACTGAAGCAACTAAGACCCAATCTAGATGTCAGTGCAACAGATAGATTTGATATTTTGTTGAATGGACATTACAAGCTTTCAGGCACTGCTGCAAAGTTAGGAAGATCCGCTGCGTATCATCACTGTACATTGCTCTGTTCAGTGGATCGTCCAATATTGTCGTCGGTTCTGAAAAGTAATATCTCTCAAGTTATTAAAAGCAATGCGACCCCTAGTGTTCCTTCTCCTGTTAAGAACCTCCTGGATGTGGACCCCAGTCTCGAGATCAACTCCATAATGGAGGCTATTGCTTCCCAATACAATAAAGAATTTGGCTTTGACAGTCCAGTCATCACAGTTGACCCCACTCATGAGTCTCTCATGCCTGGTATTCATAAGATGGCACAGGATCTTTTGACGTGGGAATGGGTTTATGGCAAAACTCCAAAATTTTGTGTGTGTACATCTTTAGTGGTGGATGATGTGAATATTCAGCTTGACATGAACATCAAGAATGGTATAGTGGACAGTTGTGTCATTGGGATCCCTGAAGGCTGGCTTCCTCTGGAGATAGTGAATGAATTTACATCCACACTTATAGGCAACAGATACTGCCCACATGAAACCACAGTGTTGGTGGCTGCTTTCATGAGAACTAGTTCACTGACAGCAGATGTTGCTAAAAACATCCATAGACTGTGTGAAGGTTTGATTTCTGTAATGTGAATAAAACTTTTAAAGTTTTTTAATGTTTTTTATTAATACTCATTTACAAAATCATGACATTAAACTTTAAAGAAGCACTCATGCACACTTTACAAAGATATATCGTAATTAAAATTTTTAACTAAAAATATAAATCTTCAAACTGTTATTGTTATTATTACATTTATAATGATATTTTAATTAAATTAATACAAATGTATATGTTATTTAATTTATGTAGGGCTCAGTGAAAACGTGCTGCACGGTTGCGCATGCGCATTGTCGAAACGAGTTTAGCACAGACGTAAAGCTCACATGGATGGGCTATGCTTTTATACATTCATTATATGTTCTTTCTCGCTTCTTTGTTCGAAAATAAGCGCATAATATACGTTATTGTTTGAGGAAATGCATTAAATTGTTTAAACGACATATTTTCCTTTCTAAATTAACGTATAGTCTATCCAGATGCATTAACAGTCTGCGCTAAGGCCGCAGTGCGCGATCATGTACCTAATAGTGCGCATGCGCAACACAAGCACGACTGACTTGAAGCGCTAACACCGATTATACCGCACCACAACGAGGTTACAGCTATTCACATACAATGGGGAAGAAGCAAAAAACCAAGGGAGATGACGGGTAAGTAAGGGAATCGATGAATGCATTATATGGAATATGACCGTTAAAAGCACAGCAACTGCGTTGTGTGTCATTTTTATTGGTGGGTTTCAGGAGATAGACTGTTAGCACCTGGCTAGCCTCTGATGAGCATGAGTTCATGTGCTGCGGTAACTAGGCCCCTACCTTTATGTCGTTATACTGCTCATTTAAAGGAGGATAATATGCTATTTACTGGTACACTTGAGACTAAGCCGATAGAGTATTTTATACTACGCAATGGGTCCAGGATTTCGTTTTCATGGGAGACATTTGGAGATACTGCGAGCTCCATTGAGTCACACCAGCTGTGAGCGTCAGATTAGTTGTAGTTCACATCTGCTGTCATATCAGACACTGTCCAAGCACAGAAGACCCTGATATTAAAGGTCTGTGGCTTTTGTTTGGGTATCTGATCTCTCATGGCCTGACAATGCAACCTCATCCCTTTTTATTGTGCAGCCAGACTGTTCCTCATTGTGTTCAGTAACATGCTCCTCAGTGACACTTGTTTTGTTAAAAAAAAGTGACAGGGAAAGATAAAACTAGTTATATAAATGGTTAAGTTCACTCAGGCCTATGACAGTCTTTCTCATTTTTAGCACATACGGTACACCTGCTTGTACTTTACTACTACTAAGATGAATGGATGTTAAAATTGTGAAATTGACTTGGGTTTATAATTTTAAACTTCTTATGATTTAAAATGAATTAGTGGTTGACCGATTTGGGTTTAAATGATCAATACCAATGCAGTTGTCGGATATGAAGCTGATGTTATTTTATAATAATAAAATTATAATACATATGTAATTACAGATGTAAGATGAGTGACAGAGAAAATTAGTAAAACTAAAACATTTATTGTGTATAATATTTATGAACTTTACCTTTTTAATATCTGAAAAATATTAACAACATCTGACACCACATGGTACTGTTTAAATAAGACCTTGCTGCATGCCGGATTATTATAACGTCACATGAAAAAGTGGATAATAATTAATAATTTCAATGTCGGTCAGGCATTGGCTTTACATCTGAGTGTCTTTTCATTAGGAACAACTAATTTAAGGAAAATAAAGATTTATGGGCTGATTAAAAAGATTTACTAGCCAATGCCAATAATAAAAAATATCCACATCATCCAATATATTGGCCGTATTTCGGTCACTGTAATGAATGGCATGTAAGAAAAGATAGATACATGTATGCATTGGAATATTTTGTTTGCCGATATGGTATTGATTGTCAAAAAAAAAACAAATTCATGAGTTTACATCCCGACTAGATAGCAGTTAGGGCTGCACGATAAATCGCATTCTATTGTAATGCGCATCTTGTCAGTAAAGCCGATATGTCCGCAATTATAAATGTGAAGTTGCCCTGATTGTCAGTAAACTACGGCTTTGTGTAGTAATTGCCACTCCATTATTGCATGCGATATATAAAAATAATAGCAGCAGTCATCTTACCTCTAAACTTCAAAAGTGACAGAAAGTACTCGCATAGGGACGTGCCACTAATATTAGTGTTCGCTTCCTGTAATTGAGGATAAAATATTGTTTTGTCTCTCGTTGTACACATCTGAAGTGTGGCGTCATTTCGCCTTTTGTTACAGACAAGGCAAAAAGAGATTATAAGAAATATCCCAATATATAACGCCCTGCGTACAGTACCCTAAGTTATCGCACACAATCGCACTGCAACACATGTAGCGTGATGCGTACCATATTGCCAGATTCTTGCCAATACACAGCCCTAATGAATTTGATTCAAATTGTATTTTGGAGTTTAGGTTTACTCATCCTTCCTGGAGAATTCTTTAAAAAATCCATTAGTGACTTGTCTTGTACATTTTCAACACTAGTGGTTTACTTTAGAGTTCTCGTTGGGCTGGTTCGGGTCAAAAATATAAGCAAAAGCAGCCTGTCATCAGTGCATGTGTAAAGAGCGAACTCTCTCACGTCTTAAAGCTACAGTAACCTAATTCATCTCTCAAAAAAATCACTCTCTGCTCTTCACTGAAGAACTATTATACTTCATACGAATGCGTGTATATTTTAGGGGTGCACCAAAAAATTCCGATATACAGTAATAATACGTGGCCGATAACTATTTTGAATTGCACAGCCGATATTATTCACACCTATTTCATGTACTGTGGTGTTTGATCAGTAAGTTCTTATCAATCTGTATCACTCTTAGTTTGAGTCGTTTAAAACACGCATTTGAAAAAGCAACACTCGTCAAACATAATCATTATATATTCTTCATTATCATGAAAATACCTGAAAAGATTTAAAGATCAGCAATATAAATATATCCTTAAGCCATTTCCTCGAGCTGCGTGTGTATGGTTCTTTGTCTGCAGCACACATTGAGTTTCTGCACGAGAGCGCCCCCTTGCTTTTGGATGTAGCGGCATTGCACTGTAATTCATTTAGAAGCATAGCAAGCATCATCGGCCGATATATCGGTGCACCCCCACTAGTATTTTAACTTTAATTTAAAAAAAGGCTGTGAAGTGTTTTACTTTCATTACTTTAACATACATAAGCCTTTTTAAAGTAATATTACATTTCTCTTTACAGAAGAAATATTTGTTGTACTAATTAAATTAGATTCTTTTTTAAAACAATAATATACCTAATTACTGCAAATAATATAACAAAGGCAACATCTGTGGTTTTACTTTATCTAGAAAAAATGTTAACATTTATAGTCATGTGTATCAGCTTGACGAATCTTTTTTGCCATTGGTATCGGCCGTCACGAAGACAACAAATCGGTAGTCTGTATCGGCAAAAATCCTGAACGGAGAATGCCTATTCTGTAGTAATATTGAGGTCACTGCAGAAATTTGGGACAGGTTTTTCACCTGCTTTGACCCGTGCTGTTTCTTTCTCTCTGAACTCAATTATAGTCAATTATAGCAGCTTGAATAGCTAAATTTAGCAGGTTTGATGCTGGGCAGATCAGATTGTGTTTGTTTGTTGGTTTTCTGGTTTCTTTGGAGGTGGTTAAGTTGATCAGCACCCTAATGTCTGTGTTAACCTGTTTCAAGTTTAGTCTTAAACACTGCTGGTTGATATGGAGTTCCAGTGATTTCTCAAAGATCACACGTCGGGTCATGACTTACAGACTTGGTAGTATAGCGTTAAAATCACATTACAGTGCCCCCCGAAGCTACTGTATATAAGATCCTAGTTAAAATATAGCTGTTATAAAGCTAAATCAAATAACTGTGAAGCTTCTGTAAAGTCTTTTAGTACACATTCCTCCATCTCTCCAAGTCTTTCATCATCTGATCTGATCTGTTTGCTGAGGGTAGCAGGTTTGTATGTGTTGAGGGCCCTGCCCTGTGACCAGCCCCGTGAATGGGTGTTTTTCCTTTTCTGATGCAACAGGCATGCAAGGAGGGTTTTAGGCTTCACTATATAAGCTGCACAAGTGTCTCTTCTCCTTATTGCTGTCTTTGACTCAACAGGTAAGCTTGTTTGATTTATGTGTGATTTTATTTGTTACCAATACTATTTTATTGGGTCAATATTGGAGTTTTAATGGAATACCGATAAGTTGATCACTTAGTTTGTCATTGTACACTGTAAAAAAAGATGAATCGTTTTGAAATTACAATTCATTTCAATTCTCTTGACTATCGAGTAGTTGCTATAAATAATACAAATAAAGTTGAAATAACTTAAGAAAATGTACTTTATTTTTATATATTTTATAGCAACTCCTCACTTGTCAAGAAAGAAAGGAATTGTAAATTCAAGTTGATTTAACTTAAAACAAGTTTTTTTATTGAAAGTGTACTTCGCACGCCATTTGTGTATAATGGTAGTTTAGTAATAGTGTGATGTAAAGTGAATAATTGACATCCTGGTGTTGTTGTCCAGTAGTGGCTTATTACTTGTCAATTCATTTCAAGTTCTCTCTAAAGTTACGGTTTTGTAGGTTTGTTACAGATTCTCCAAATAGATCACTTTATATTTGTTGGTTGTATGGTGTCCTTTTTGATGCCTGAATCTTATTTGATTTCTTGTTGCTTGTAAAAACACACGATTTTTCTTGCATGTAAGCAGGATACTCATATATTCCTTGGTAGTTTCATTAGTACGTAGGATGCTGTATGTCATATACCTGTGGAGAGTCTTTAGGCCAGTTTATGGTATTTGCTCAGTGCCGCGTCGAGTCGCGTCTAGGACATCTCGGAGGTATCGTAAACCGGAAGTGCACATTAAATAGCGCAAGCTTAGTCAGACAGCGTCCTCGACCCCGAGGACAATGAGACAAACAGACCCAGTTCTTGCTGCTGTGAAAGTCACCACACCACTGATCTACTGGCTGTCCTTCAACGTTATGCCCGCCGATACGCGACCAACGACCACCGGCTGAACCAGTTTAATCCGCTTACCGTTTCCTATCCCTATCGTGTTTATATATATATATATATATATATATATATATATAAATATATATTAATCTCTCTCAAGGGTTTTTGTCCTCCTAGGAGTTTTCCCACAGGGTTTTTCTCCTAGGGGTTTTTTTCATCCCCTGGATAGTCAGCCAACGTTGGCTTAACTTAGACCTTTACGGTATACGTTACATTATTACTACGCTCGCTTGTACGGTTCATTCTTAGCCGCTGTTGTCTTCTTCTTATATAATCTATAGATTATTCTGTTTTTTCCCTACATTCATTCATGTAAAGCTGCTTGGAAACAATTAACAATTGTGAAAAGCGCTATATAAATAAAATTGAATTGAATTGAATGGCGTCTACTTCAAAATGCAAAATATACGTTAGCAGCCAATGTTAATCGTTAATGATTTGGGACAAATATGGTGTTATTTAATGTTAAACTATGTGAGTGGCGCGACAGGGATTTGAGCAACTTCCTGAGTCAAAGCTGGGTGCCGCGTACAAGCGCCACCTGTTGGCGCCGGTGTGCGTATACTCATAGAAAACAATGTGATACATTTTTTTTGCGCGGCGCTGAGCTGCGCGTCCGGTGTGCGACCCCCTTAATGCTGTGTACGTCAACTATCAGAACTATCATGTTATTCTAAAATGAAACATTTATCTGTGTCTGCTGTTAATAGTGCCAAAGACGACGCCGTTGACATTGACGCGCTTGCGGCTGAGATCGAGGGAGCGGGAGCGGCCAAGGAGCAGGGCAAAGCCAAGAACAAGAAGAAGAAAGGAAAGAAAGAATTTAAGTAGGTCTTCAGTAATCACACAAGCCTGAGATCTTCTCTCGCTATAGTTTAAAGTTTATTGACAAACATTTGCCTTGCAGTGAAGACGACATCCTTAAGGAACTAGAGGAGCTGTCATTGGAAACCGAGGGAGGAAATTCTAAAGAAGCAGCAAAAGAAACAGCAAAGGTATTTTTTAGTGACTGATAAATGTAATAATTAATAGCTTTGTGATAGATAAATGCTAGCAATAAATAGAAAATGGTATTGGAACAAATTGCTAAATGCACTTTAGCTCATAACTCATCATCTCACACTCGTGGTGGGATCTTTATTGGTGGATCATAACATGGGCAATAAATTCCAGGAGTGACTGCCTTTTATTTGGTTCACCCATTACAAACTAGCAGCCACATAGTAACCAGCTGAACACCTAGCAACTGCATAGCAGCTAGTTCCTTTTGGCACAGATGTTACATTTTGTGTTTTTTATGGATTCACAATGTTATCTGCATGTCAATGTTATCGATAAATGAGTAAAAAATTATCAGCAAAAATCTCGTGCATCTCTAGTTTCATTGGCAGTAATGTCTCAATGTGCTTTTTGTTTTAGAGATCAGATTCAGTAGAGGATGCTGAGCCTGAGCCTGTCCTGACCAAAGCAGACAAGAAAAAGGCCAAGAAGGGGAAGAAGGCCAACTTGGATGAGGATGAGGAGGGTAATGAAGATCAGGATCAAAACAACATGGAGAACGACCACAGGACGCAAGACAAAAAGACAGTGGCGACTACCGATCCTCAAGGCCCTGCTTCTGACTCTGAGGACGAAGGCTCCCGGTCACGTCAGAAACCCAAAAACAAGAAGAAAGGGGGCCGAAAGGGCGCATCCGACTCGGAGGATAACGATGAAGATAGCGGTGCGAAAAAGGCCAGCGGAGGGGCGGACAACAAAGATGAATCGGACGATGATTCTCAAGCTACGCGCAAAAAGAAGAAAGGAAAACCCAAAGCCAAACCAGACAGCGAGGAAGAGGAGGAAGACTCGTCCTTTAAGATGAAGACGGCGGCGCAGAAGAAAGCGGAGAAAAAAGAGAGAGACAGGAAGAAGAAAGAGGAGGAGAGGGCCAAGCTGAAGGCCAAGAAAGAGAAAGAGGAAGAGGCCGCCAAAAAGGATCCGGGGAACCAAGCTTTAACAGAGAGCAAGAAAGTAGATGTGGCGGCGCCTGTGGAACAGGATGCAGCTGATGTCCAGGAAGAAGGTGAGTACATTTGGCACCTAAAGCTTGCTAGGGCTCGGGAATATTTTGAACATTTTTAAAAATATACCTGTGTCAAAATTAAATTTCTCTCTACAGAGGAAGCCGAGGGTGACAAGAAGAAAAAGGACAAGAAGAAAAAGAAAGGAGAGAAAGAGAAAGAGGAGAAGAAAAAGGGGCCGAGCAAAGCCGCAGTGAGCGCCATGCGGGAGGCTCTGGCCAAAATGAAGGAGGAGGAGGAGCGAGCCAAACGGGAAGAGGAGGAGAGACAAAGGCGACTGGAGGAGCTGGAGGCCCAGAGGCTGGAGCAGGTCAGATGATGGAGAGCATCTCTGTTTTTTAGGTATCACAGGTTATTTATGTGCCCTCATATTTTTAAACGTGTCTACAGGAGCGTCTGGAGGCTGAGAGGAAAGAGAAGAAGAAACAGAAGGATAAAGAACGAAAAGAGAGGCTGAAGAAGGAAGGAAAACTGCTAACAAAGACTCAGAAAGAAGCTCGAGCCCGAGCAGAAGCCACGCTGCGAGCACTGCAGGCTCAGGGTGAGAACAACACTCAGGATAGTTTAGTTTAACTTAAAGCCAAATATCAAAATGACTGCATGATTTACTCACTCTTAAGCAATGTCCATCATCTTTCAGACAAACACATTTGGAGTTATTAAAGGATTAGTCCATTTTCTTAAAAAATTTTTTTTTAGATAATTTACTCACCACCATGTCATCCAAAATGTTGTCTTTATTGTTCAGTCGAAAATAATTTTTTTTTTTTTTTTGAGGAAAACATTCCAGGATTTTTTTCATTTTAATATACTCCAACACTTAACAGTTCTAATGCAGTTTAATATTGCAGTTTCAAAGGACTCTAAACGATCCCAAACGAGGCATAAGGGTTTTTCTAGCAAAACGATTGTCATTTTTGGCAAGAAAAATAAAAAATATGCACTTTTAAACCACAACTTCTCGTCTTCCTCCGGCTGTGTGACGAGCCAGCGCGACCTCATGCAATACGCCATCACGTCAAGAGGTCACGGATGACGAATGCGAAACTACGCCCCAGTGTTTACAAGTGTGGAGAAAGAGGACCGTTCCGACGTTGTTGTAAATCGAATGATACTAATTAATGTCTTTGTGTCAGTTTATTGTTTAAAATGGTCCGCAAATGTGCGTTTCATATTTGTAACACGTGACCTTTTGACGTCATTATGCAATTACGTGAGGTCGCGCTGGTTCGTCACACAGCTGGAGGAAGACGAGAAGTTGTGGTTTAAAAGTGCATATTTTTAATTTATCTTGACAAAAATTGACAATTGTCTCGCTAGATAACACCCTTATGCCTTGTTTGAAATCGTTTAGTGTTTTTTGAAACTGCGATTTTAAACTGCATTAAAACTGTTAAGTGTTGGGCACCATTAAAGTCCATTAAAATTAGAAAAATCCTGGAATGTTTTCCTCAAAAAACATAATTTCTTCTCGACTGAACAAAGAAAGACATCAACATTTTGGATGACATGGTGGTGAGAAAATTATCTGGATTTTTTTAAGAAAATGGACTTAAGGGCTCGTTATAGTTGTGCGTAGGTCCTACGGCGTAGCCGCGACAGGGTAGGTTCCGCGTCAGTTTTCATTTATACTTTTGCGTCGTCATCCGCGTCGATGTGCAAACACATGCGCAGACCGCTGGTAGGCAGTAATCACGCATGTAACTACAGTAGCACTGCGAACGTCAAAGAAGAAGCTTAGCAAGTTAACCCACAAACGAAGAAGAAACAGCAACTTGTTGTGTATAATTTGAGAAGACCAGCAATGATGGAAGTAAATAAACAACGAATTTTGATGCAGTTTGAGTTAAATCACTCCTCAACTTGGCTCATCTTTTTTTTTACCGTCACAAACGGAAATACCTATGACGCAGTTTTTTTACCTGACAGGAGGGGTTCTAGTGGACCAATCACAGCGCTTTCGGTCTGCATAGATCTGACGCGCTGTTACATTTTTTGTAGTTTTTGTGTAGTTTTTTTTTGTAGTTTTTTTTACCTTTTAAATAATGTCTCTAAAATTATTTCAGTGATAGAACAACTTTTAACTGGACAAATTGTACTGTTGCTGCAACCTGAGCAGCCTCCTAGCTGCTACAAGCACACTCTGAAAGTGGCGGTGGAGGGTAGGAAACACAGCCCCGCCCCTCCCCCTGCCTGTAGAAGAGTGTCTGATACCAGGCACTGTTGCACTTATCAACCACATGGGGGAGCTGTAAGTCATTTTTACATGGAAACTACATAGTGTTGCTTTAAACCCAACAAAAAGGGCATCCATCCTTCACAGAGGTAATCCACACGGCTCCAAGGGGTTAATAAAGGTCTTTTGCTGGTAATCAATGTGGTTTTGTAAGAATAGTATCCATATTTCAAACTTTATAAACTGTAATAACTAGCTTCCGATAACGGCCCATCTTGAACTCATGCGAGTTTTAGCATAGTAAGTTGGTTGCCATGGGTACATTGTGCAGTGACTCTTGTGAATCGCGTCCAAGTTGGCGTTGTTACTGGAAGCTAGTTATTACTAGGGATGGGTATGTTTACATTTGATCGATATCGGTACTGGTACAGCTTAACATTTTCGGTTCTTATCGATACTAATCTATAATTTGGTGCAAAAGGACGTGAAAATATTTCATTTTAATTTCTCGTCTTGCACTAGCCGTGTGACGCGCATGACGTATGCGAAACTACAGAAAATTATATATGTATACATTTTTTTTTCCGAAAATGACCATAGTATCAATAGATAAGACCCTCATGCCTCGTTAGGTGTCATTTAGAGCCCTTTAAAGCTGCATTAAAACTGCAATTTTAAACTGCATTGAAACTGTAAACTGTTTAAGTCCACTATATGGAGAAAAATCCTGGAATGTTTTCCTCAAAAAAATTAATTTTGACTGAACAAAGACATGCATTTCTTAGGCAATGCACGTATACTGAATGTACAACTTTATTTATGGCAAATACATAAGTGAAAATGTAAATTATTTGGTTTTGTTGTGACAAGAATAAAGTTGTTTTCAAGCTTTTGACCTTTTTTGTCATCATGGATATCTAATATATTGGTTTCTTCCCAGGTGTTGAAGTGCCATCCAAAGATGCAATGCCAAAGAAGAAGCCCGTTTACTCCGATAAGAGAAAAAAGAAGCCAACAGCACAAACCCCTGAAGGTTAGAAATGTCTTAAATTCTCACTGAACTAGATTATCCAGAAGCCACTAGGTTAACTAAGTTACCTATACATGCAAACTTACTTTGGGCTTTAAGTATGCTAACATATGTGGAGTCTGATTTGTCTGGCCTTGCGTCGTTAGTTTTTTTTTTATTGTGATCTACATGATTCAATCATTTTAATTCCTTGCATGAGATCTCAACATGCTGTTTGTTTTTATTAGAAACTTCAGAGGTGACATCACCCCTGCCAGAGACACCTCAGCCAATCACAGCAGAGATGGAAGTGGACCAACCTAAAGTGGAGCCAGGTAATGACTCTCTTTTCAAATCCTGACATTACATGAAAACCATGTACAGTACGTTTAAATAAAATAATCTTTTTTGTTTCTCATCTTAGCAGTGAAGGAGCCAAAGGAGGAGAAGGAGGCAGCTGATTTGGATGACTGGGAGGCGATGGCCAGTGATGAGGAAAAAGGTCCATTAACCGTCCAGATAATACTGAGCAATAGTCTAGCTTATAATAATAACTCAGGAAAGAACTAGATAGGACATTTTTATTCACACTAGTTTATTAGAGCGGCTGATTAATCAAGACGTCTGCTTTCTCTCACAGCGATGAAGAAGGTTCACATTGAAGTTAAGGAAACCACAACTCCTACTCAGAAACCTGCTGAAGATCAAGAGAACGGCAGTGAGGAAGAGGATGATGAAGAAGAGGAGAATGAAGATGACGAGGAAGACGACGAAGGAGAGGAGGAAAGCGATGATGAGGAGGAGAAAGAGAGCGGTAACAAGACGACACCGAACAAGGCCAGAAAAGAGCCGAGCTCAGAGTCGAGCAGCGAGAGCGATTCCGATGACGATCGAACTAAAGAAGAGCGACTTTACGACAAGGCCAAAAGACGCATAGAGGTACACCGACACTTAGCATTAGTCGTTTATTTTCTCAAGTAGTATACCAAAAAACACTGAAATGGCTTTATTTGTTTTGTATTTAGAAACGAAGGCAGGAGAACCTGAAGAACATTAACTTGGATAAGCTCAGATCTCCTGTAGTTTGTGTTCTGGGCCATGTGGACACAGGAAAAACTAAAATCCTGGATAAGGTGTGTTTAAGTATGAAAAGTACTACTGCAGGACCTCAATGTCTAGAACAGATTTGTTGAGGGGTGTTCATATTAAATGTTTTCTTCTGCTCTACCCATCAGCTGAGGCACACACATGTCCAAGATGGTGAGGCTGGTGGTATCACACAGCAGATTGGAGCCACAAACGTTCCACTGGAAACCATAATGGAACAGACCAAGATGGTTTAAAACGTAAGTGTAACCTTAACACAAGCTCTTATTTTTTAGTTTAACACTTCATTGAGGTTATTTATGAATGTGTGTTTATGTCAGTTTGATAAGGAGAACGTGAAGATTCCTGGAATGCTCATTATTGACACTCCCGGACACGAGTCCTTCAGGTAGAAATCAAACTTGTATGAATTAAACATGAACTTTTAGCATACTCGTGCGTTTTTAATGTTGTGTGTCTACTGCCGTTCTCCATCTCAGTAACTTGAGGAACAGAGGAAGTTCTCTGTGTGACATTGCCATCCTGGTAGTGGACATCATGCATGGTCTAGAGCCACAGACGCTGGAGTCCATCAATCTGCTGAAGGAGAAGAAATGTCCTTTTATTGTAGCCCTTAACAAGGTACATTTTTATTTATTCATTTAATGAAAACTTCATTTGTAGTGACCTACATTTAACATTTTGCTTTAAAGGGGTCATATTATGAGATTTTTTTAAAGATGTAAAATAAGTCTTTGGTGTCCCCAAAGTGCATATGTGAAGCTCAAAATAATCAAAAGATAATTAATTATAGCATGTTAAAATTGCTAATTTGTAGGCCTGAGCAAAAATGTGCCGTTTTTGGGTGTGTCCTTTAAAATGCAAATGAGCTGATGAAATGCAAACAGTGATGGTGGCTTGTTGAAATTGAAATTCAATTGGGCTGTCAAGTATATTCTCTCTCTTTTTCTCTCTGCACTAAATGGCTGTGCCATGGTTGGATAGAGATTAAGAGGCGGTATTATTGTGATTCGCCTTGCTACCTACATCACAAAACAGGCAAAACATGAACAACCTAATTTTTCATATGCTTGCACAGAATTGCTTACCAAAACAAAGGTACTGGGTTGACCTTTTTCAAGTTTTCTAGGTTGATAGAAGCACTGGGGATCCAATTAAAGCATTAAACATGGAAAAAAGTCTGATTTTCACCCTATGACCCCTTTAAAATGATAGTTCACTCAAAAATAAAAATTCTGTTATCACTAACTCATGTTGTTACAAACCTGTATAAAATTGGTTCAGAAGCCCCATTCACCTTCATAGTATTTTTTTTTCCTACAATGGAAGTCAATGGGGCTGCTGATTGCTTTAGTTACAAACATTCCTCAAGATATTGTTTTTCGTGCTCATCAGAATACAGGTATGTAATAAAATGAGAGTGAATAAATCAATTCAATTTTTGGGTGAACTATACATTATACAAAGCTACCAGATGCAGTAGTAAGTAGGGTTGAGCGATCTTTGTGCAAAAAATATTTTAAAATGAATGAATAAAAGGATTTTGCAAATGCAAAAAATTTTGCAGTCTGTTGCCATTAACTATTACAATCTATCTGCGTTCAAATAATGTATCATACAAGACCCTAGACTTGCCTTGATGATTTAACATGGTCAACACTAAATATTAGTGATAACAACAAATATATATGTAGTGATTGCTTTATATGCAGTGATTGCTTTATATGCATCTATCTCAGATTGATCGTCTGTATGACTGGAAGAAAGGTCCGGAAACAGACGTGGTGACCACGCTAAAGAAACAGAAGAAGAACACTAAGGATGAGTTTGATGAGAGGGCCAAATCCATCATCGTTGAGTTTGCTCAGCAGGTCTGTCGGCTTCATTTTTTCCTGCTATAGTGAATGTTAGCACAGTCCTTTTGAAGGAAAACACAAGCGTTTTTCAATATTTTACTATTCTTACCTCAACTTAGATGAATTAATACATACCTATCTTTTTTCAATGCGTGCACTTTTAATCTTTGTACAGCGCTTCATGAATGTGTTAGCATTTAGCCTAGCCCCATTCATTCCTATGGCACCAAACAAAAGTTTTATTTTGTGCCATCATACTTACTTGTTTAACTACTCATGTAACAGTCAAACATGGAAGTGTTTGGTAGCTTCTAAATTCATCCCCTGTTTGGATCCTAAGGAATGAATGGGGCTAGGCTAAATGCTAACACATTCATGAGGCACTGTACAAAGATTAAAAGTGCACACAATGACAAAAAAAAGGTATATATTAATTTGTCTAAGTTGAGGTAAGAACATAGTAAACTATTGAAAAACGGTGGTGTTTTCCTTTAAGGAAGTCGTGTCTCTCGACTGCCATATTTGCAACACCTCCCAGGTCTTGTTAGGATGCATTTTCCGTGTATTTTCTGTAATCTCTGTGTGAAAAGGGCTACTGAGATGTTCTTTTAGGGGAAGTTAATATAGTTATTTTTCACTATCCATTTTCTAATAGATTTAAAGTCTTACCCTACATGTTTATTGAAGTTACATTGTCTGGTTTCATGTAGACTTTAACACATTTAATCGTCATTTTGTATACAACTATAAAGATTTTTTTTACCCACAGGGTCTCAACGCCGCCTTGTTTTATGAGAATAAAGATCCACGTACGTTTGTGTCCCTGGTTCCCACTTCAGCCCACTCGGGTGATGGGATGGGGAACCTCATTGCCCTGCTGGTTGAGCTCACTCAGACCATGCTGGCCCGCAGATTGGCCCATTGTGATGAACTCCGGGCCCAGGTCATGGAGGTAAGGGGTCAAAAGTCAAGCTGTCATATGTAGTTTAATAGATCCAGCCAAGATCCTTTAACAACTTCAGCATTTTGTGTTTTTGCAACTATTTGTAATGTTTTTTCACTGTTGTCCTGCTTGGAATATTGAATAGCAATCATTTGTACAAATGTTTGTTTACATTGGAAAGTTTTCATTGGAATGGGAAAGTTTTCATTGGAATGGGAAAGTTTACATTGGAATGGGAAAGTTTACATTGGAATGGGAAAGTTTACATTGGAATGGGAAAGTTTACATTGGAATGGGAAAGTTTACATTGGAAAGTTTACATTGGAAAGTTTACATTGGAAAGTTTACATTGGAAAGTTTACATTGGAAAGTTTACATTGGAATGGGAAAGTTTACATTGGAAAGTTTACATTGGAATGGGAAAGTTTACATTGGAATGGGAAAGTTTACATTGGAATGGGAAAGTTTACATTGGAACGGGAAAGTTTACATTGGAACGGGAAAGTTTACATTGGAACGGGAAAGTTTACATTGGAACGGGAAAGTTTACATTGGAACGGGAACGTTTACACTGGAATGGGAACGTTTACACTGGAATGGGAACGTTTACACTGGAAAATTTACACGGGAATGTTTACACGGGAATGTTTACACGGGAATGTTTACACGGGAATGTTTACTCTGTTATACTTTCTAATATTGTCTCTGCTAACCACCTCCTTTATCTCAGGTCAAAGCTCTGCCCGGCATGGGCACGACGATAGATGTCATATTGATCAACGGCTGTCTGCGGGAAGGGGAGACTATTATAGTTCCTGGTGTGGATGGACCAATCGTCACTCAGATCAGAGGATTGCTCCTCCCACCACCACTCAAAGAGCTCAGAGTGAAGGTTTCATGCACTTGTTTTTTAAGAGAATTAATGGAATTATGTTTTGTGTTTGCGAAATTTGTTCTTACAAAATAATTTTTAAAAAACGTTTTTTGCTCCATGTACAGAATCAGTACGAAAAGCATAAGGAGGTGTCCACGGCTCAGGGAGTTAAGATCCTGGGGAAAGATCTGGAGAAAACACTGGCAGGTCTGCCCCTCCTCGTCGCCCATAAAGAAGATGAAGTACCAGTGCTGAGGGTATCCTGACCTTTACAAACTTATCACAGTCCATCATATTTATTTCAAATTAGCACATTAATTTATCACAAAGCAGGCTGTCATAGCTGATGACCTTTCTTGCTTCTTGGTGTTGTTTTGGATGATGTGTGTAGGACGAGTTAATCCGCGAGCTGAAACAGACTCTGAACTCCATCAAGCTGGAGGAGAAGGGTGTGTACGTGCAGGCATCCACCCTCGGTTCCTTGGAGGCGCTGCTGGAGTTTTTGCGTTCATCTAAAGTGCCTGTAAGCTTTTAATAATCTCATACAAACTCTCATTAAACTCGCATTGATGCTTAAAGGTGCAGTGTGTAACTTTTAGGAGGATCTCTTGACAGAAATGCAATATAATAAACATATCTATATTTTTAGTGGTGTATAAAGACCTTACTTAATGATCTGTCATGTTTTTATTACATTAGAATGAGACATTTTTATCTACGTACACCGCTGGTCCCCTTACATGGAAGTCGCCATTTTGTGTCGCCGTTTCTACAGTAGCCCTTAACAGACAAACTGCTCTAAAGAGCATGTTTCGTCACTATGTGGTCTTAGACGACGACATAGACACAGTTTGTCCTGTGGCGGCTACCGTAGCTTCTCTATGCATTTCGAAAGGGAGGGGTGAGCTGTAGACTGAGCTGTTGGTTGCAAATCTCACCACTAAATGCCGCTAAAATTTACACACTGCACCTTTAAACATATAGGAGTTTAGTACTAGGTACATTAGAAGCTGAAACGCATGGACAAAATGCCTTAAAACTCCAGTTTTGCTTGGTTAGGCTCTTTAAGAAGCATGTCATGCGGTCAGTGGTCTCTTTCGTTACCTTTTTACTGTACTACTGTTTTTTCAGTACGCTGGCATCAACATTGGTCCTGTCCACAAGAAAGATGTAATGAAAGCGTCCACTATGCTGGAGCACGATCCACAGTATGTGTGTTTTTGTGTTTTGACTGATAAAAGTCATATGTCGTCATGTGAGACTGCGTCATCTTTCTAAGCTTGTTATCTTTCTTCCTATAGGTATGCAGTGATCCTGGCGTTCGATGTAAAAATAGAAAGAGATTCTCAGGAGATGGCTGACAGTCTTGGTGTGCGCATTTTCAGCGCTGAGATCATCTACCATCTGTTTGACGCCTTTACAAAGTACAGAGAAGACTACAAGAAACAGAAGCAAGATGAATTCAAGTGTGTTTTTTACATGGATATACATTTTGCATAGTTTTAGTCTGTGGTTTATCAATGCCATCAAAGTAGTATTTTGTTTTTGTTTGTTTGTTGATCACGAAGTACAGAGTAGATGAGGAAAACTAGGATTCCGTGTACGTGCGCCGCCATTGTTGTTTACAGTACGTGGAATGGTGCGCTGTGATTTGTTGAGCGGATTTATTGCATTCTGCAGAAAAGGAGGAGTGCCGTGTTTTGGGAAAAAAGATGACAGAGTAACACAGGGTTTTTTGCGTAAAATTAAGAATTTACTTTTTAATATTGACCTGATGCAATACTGATTTTTGTGGTAACTAATAAAGCAACAAGCCCCAAGAAGCAGTGGGTTACCAGTGCATTTTATAACAGCTAAGGGGCGTTAAAACCCCCTTAGCTGTTATAAAATGCACTGTAACCCTACTGCTTTGCGGGGCTTATTGCTTTTATAAAACGGTTACTTCATATGCATAACGTTAACGGGATTTCATAAAATAAAACACAAATAAGTTGTAATTATATTAGTACAAATATTACTCTTCCGGCAAACAAAGTAGTTCCTCAGAATCAAGTGTGACTGAAACAGAGTGCAGTTCCCAACCAACACAGACGCAGCAAAGACACAATGAAAATATGATTAAAGACTGTGGTGTTTATTTTATAAATCAACATTCATGTAATTTATACATTAACATTTATATCGTGCAACTGTTGAAGTGATGATCAAATATGCTTGGAAGCATGCTGAACTCTTTCCCCATCAACGTTTTTTTTTTTTAGTTGCCACCCAGTTTTAGTTTAATGCCTTACAGAAAAATTATTTTCTTTAAATAAACATAGAATATCAAATGAAAGAACAGACCATCCGCTTTCAAATAACAACAAAAAACCGTTTCATCCTACCTTCATTTAATAATAATAATAATTCCTTACATTTATATAGCGCTTCTCTCAGTACTCAAAGCGCTTTACATATGAATGGGGGAATTTCATCAACCACCAGCAATGTGCAGCATCCACCTGGATTTGTTCTCTTATCACCTCTCAAATTTTCAGCTAAAAGTGGAGATAATTCCATTTTTGTGAATAACTTTTGTAAGAGATCAGATTCAGAGCCATGACGATGTTTTTAGCGTTTAATTAATGCGTTAGTGTTTAAGTTGGTGCTAGCGGAAATATGAATTTGGAGTAGAAACTCCCGAGGGAGCGTTTTCTCTTTATTGATGAGATGACTCAACAATATTTATTGACATTTATCTGGATATCGCCATTAATTGTGCAATTGTAGACATATTAAAAATATGATTAAAGACTGTGGTGTTTATTTTTATAAATCAGTACACAGCAACAGTGGCGCAGTGATACTTATGTAATGCGGTCTGAACCGTGGGTTTACCGGGGTGTTTATCACGGCTTATCAACCAATCAGAATGAAGAACCAGAACGGGCCGTTTAAAAATTTTTTTTAAATGCGGTTTATCACGTTTTGGAACCAAACTCTTTATTTGATAAACATATATAACAAGCATTTGGTTAATATCATCTATTTTTTGACATAGGTGGTGTTTAGCAACTTTTCCATCTTAAGCTGTTCATGTTTAGTCTCATTCTTGTACGTGACCTTCTGTCTCTCTCTCCATCAGGCACATAGCCGTGTTCCCATGTAAGCTGCGTATATTGCCCCAGTTCATCTTTAACTCCAGAGATCCCATTGTCATGGGCATCAATGTGGATGCTGGAGTACTAAGAACAGGCACTCCACTGTGTGTACCCAGCAAAGGGGTAAGAAGATTGAATTTACACAATTACTTGAAAAGACCACGATGTAGAGTTTTCTCAAATGTTTGCTCTTTTAGTTTGTAGATATTGGAATAGTGACCAGCATTGAAATAAATCACAAGTCTGTCGAGAGCGCCAAGAAAGGACAGGAGATCTGCGTGAAAATAGAGCCAATTCCTGGAGAATCACCCAAGATGTACGGCCGACACTTTGAAGCTACCGATATCATCGTGAGCAAGGTATGAAGCTTGACACTTACATACAAAGCGACATGCAGTACATTTAAAGGGATACGATTGTTAGCGCCATGCTTTAACAGCTAAGCTACATGAACAAACTATGCATGCTTCCTCTTATCAAAGTATCATCTTTTTATTTCTTGCAGATCACCCGTCAGTCAATCGACGCTCTGAAGAACTGGTTCAGGGATGAGATGCAAAAATCAGACTGGCAATTAATCATGGAACTAAAGAAAACATTTGAAATCATCTGAACGCAGCGGCGACAGATACTGATATCAGATCTCAAATGACCCCCCCACGCACATACAAACACTATACGCCACACTCTCCTGAAGATCACCTTTGATCGTGGAGTCATCAGTGTTGCTCATACATCTCAAGACCATTTTACAGACAGACACAACCTTGTGCAATCCTGTATCGAGGACTGTTTTTCGTGTGCGTCCAGGGGTGAATACTCAACTCCGCCCCCTTTTTCCCTTCAACTCTTATTTTGAGTGAGGGAGTGTTGGTGGAGATAAAAAAAGAAAAATGGAAAAAAGAGAAAAAAATGTTTTTCTGTGAGAAACTGAATACTTATTCCACTGTTTTAAACAGTGACAAATGTTAGAAAATCCTAGACAACCTTTACAACTATTCCAAACGTGCCTGTTTGTTCTTTCTGATCAGTCAAGTTTTTTCATTTCATCAATTCAACCTGTAAGATTAGATGAACTTCTGATTTGGGCCTAAAGTCTGGTCTTCGATTTAAGCTTTGGTTTAAATCGAAGGGTACGAAGTGCCGCCAGTGTGCGATACGCATGACTGCTCAGATGCTGAGATTTCACCATGATTTTAGATTATTACCTTGTCAGTATTTTCATATGCCTTTTTTTTCTTTTCTTTTTTTAAGTAGACCCAACCTTAACCTCTCAGCCAGACTCTCTTTCTCAAAGTTTTTTTGTGCCCTTCGCCCAGAGTTAGTAAAAGTCATTCTTGACTCATTTTCAATCTGAAATGTCAAAGAAATTGGTAAATGAAAATCAAATACAATAAAGAGATGGCCTATTTATAAACACTGTTCTGAAAGGTTTTTATTTTAATTTTGGTAATAATATAAAAACGCTTGGGTGAATCATATAGAAAAAATGTTATGGATCATTTGTTTGCATTGAATTGTGCATTATCATTGCGTAGTTACAAATTTTGGGAAAACACACTTGAAGGGATAGTTCACCCAAAAATGAAAATTCTGTCATTTACTCACCCTCATATTGCTTTAAATCTGTAAAAAATATCTTAGTTCTGCTAAACACAAAGGAAGATATTTTAATTCAAACAGGAGCACCATTGACGACTTCCATAGTAGGAAAAAATACTATGGAAGTCAATGGTGCTCCAAAACTGTTTGATTATAAACTTTGCTCAAAATATCTTAATTTGTGTTGAGGAGAGCGAATAAATTATACATGTTTATACAGGTACACTTAAGTTAGAGTAAATTGACTAAATTTTCATTTTTTTTAACTATCTCTTAAATTCCAAAAATGTGTAATGGTCTCAGAATGGGACAATTTATTAATGCAGAATATATACTTTTATTATTATAGGCTTAAATATCTCTTAGACATGTCTTTACTTCTCTGTTCTATTAAATAAGATCTACAGCAATGTTTGGCACATGTCCTTCATGCTTTTCAAGGCAGGGATTAAACTTTTCTCTGGAAATTTTTTTGGGAAAATGGTTTTATGTTAATTTTGAAAGTGGCAGTAATAAATCACCGGTAATGAAATTAAAAGTTCTTGTTCTTAAAGAAAGTTAAAATGTATGCAGTCCCGATTGACTAAACATGTATCAAAGAAGCTTTTGACTTAAAAACTTAAGTGACTTAATGTCATTTTATAACTTTGTCTAAAAACATATCAACATCTGTAACAAACAATGTACAGCCAACTGGTCATTATTATAAAAACAGCTATTGGTCAAATTTGCTTTTCAGAAAATATACTTTGTTTATCTGATGAAAATCATATATAGGTTTGGAATAGCATGATGGTGACGGATTTTTTTTGGGTGACCCTCGTGTGGCATGGAAATCCGACAGGGGTCGCTAGATACGCACATGTAAACATTTTGTATTTACTCGGGTAAACTGTAATATATTATAGTAATTACCATACTTTGTTGATGTAAACTACAGTATTTCGTATTATCTATAGTGAATTTATAGACTGTAATAAATTACTATTAAAAATACTTAAAATGTACTATGGTAAGGTTAGAAAATACTACAGTATGTAATTTTACTACAGTAAATAAAGTAACGTTATACTTGAGTATTTTTTCATGAAGTGGGATATTAATTTTTTGTCTAAAATTAATTTAAATTGTATTTAAAATATTTTTTTAAATGTATAAACAACAACAATTTGTCAAAGTGGAGTAAATCTAAGCAAATCTTATTTAAAGCATAATTTTTCTATGACCATCACGATATCCACATTTACGATATCTCGCGGGTTTTTGCTATATCGCGCTGACCTGCTATTTGCATTATTTTACATTAGCACTTGATACAAGGCTTTTTTATTGTTTCTGTCAGAAAATTGAGATTTTACAAAATTATTTTGTTTCTCAACCAGTGGACATTAAATACAATCTGTTTTTCCTAATGTATTCTGTTCATATAATTACTGTTATACTTCAATGTTTGTTTTATTTAAGTACTTTAAATAGTATGTATCTATAAGTACTGAATGGTGTCAAATAAGGAAAAACATTGCAAACTGTTTGTTTTGGTTTAAAGACAAGTTTAAAGCTGACATCCTGGCCCATGAAAAGAAGTGGAGAAAGAAACCGGACCTGCTGGATAAATCCAAGCAAATCGTCATCTCTAACATCCTGGGAAAGGAGGGATCACATCCCTGCTCCATATATCCTGTGCAGTGGATTACATTGTGATGTGGATCTGTCATTTCATATAGCCATACGCCTTGAACTTCCTTATGGATCATCTTTTTGAGGTTTTTCGATCATGAATTCGGCCGAGCAGACCATCACATGGTTAATAACACTGGGTGTCCTGGAATCGCCCAAAAAGACATTATCAGATCCGGAGGGGTTTCTACAGTCCTCTTTAAGAGATGGAGTGATTTTGTGTAAACTACTGGAGCGACTGCGACCCGGTTCGGCACATATGGTAAGATATGATGTTGGTCTTTGATTCCAGGTAGTTTAATATTTGCGCGAATAAATTAAGCAAATAAAGCACACGCGTGAACCCATTGTGTTTTTGTGGGTCAGACAGTCCTATTTGTCTTCATAATTCATACAACTGGCAGTTTTTACTTGTAAAAATCGACGAAGGTACACAAGTGGTTAATTTATCTCATTTTTACTATTAAATGCAGCTCACATTTGCGTGGCTGCTACTATCAACAGAAATTGATTTTGGAGCGCATCCAAAAGAGTCGACCGCCATTGATTGATAACGGATAAAGGGGCCATTTTAAAGGAACAGTACGGTTTACTGACTGGGGTCGTTTTGTTTATTGTGATGAGATTTTTATGGCCATTTAGTTTTATTGTTATAAATAGAAATCTACTAAATTTACTGGCTTGATATTTCTCAAAGCCTAATTTTAAATAGGCTTTGGTGGATTTTCATACTCGGGTAACTAACTGTTTACTAACTGTTGAATGTGAATATGCAATCTTTTAATTGTAAACATTAATCTAAAAGATTCAATAGATCAAATAATAATTATTAAAAATATTTTTCGTACTATTAGAAGGTACATTTTGTAACTTTTTTATAAAGAATATTAATATATACTTTCTATAAATGAGTCTAAATTTGTACGTAATGTTACTCCTAGCAAGTAGTACCTTACTTTTGTAACCATCGTTGATTTTTCTAAACAGCATAGTACCGCGTCCTATCACCATCATTCACCATGAAATCTGTTAACGTTATATTCTCCATTGGAGAGGTCGCACCACGCGCATAACTCTTTTAAATTATTTATGCACAGTAAACTGTGAATAACTGCAATCAAATGTCAAGTTTCCTTGTTAAACGGTCCCATCAAAAAACGTGCCGTTGTTGTAGCTCTTTGGTTATATATTAGACTTTGCTCTGACAGGGCAGGTAATGTTTGCATGCGCCAGCATGCCTCTCAAACCGCGAGCCATTATCTGACGTCACTTCCGCTATTCTCCGCCAACTTCCCTATGGATAATAAGTGGCTTTTTCAGGAACGGACGATGATCTCCGACATAAACAAACACGTCGCGTAACTGTTTGTTTATTCGTTAAAGTGTGTTTTTGAAGGCATAAACCAAGAGAGGATTTATCTTTATTTTCAGGTTTATCAGGACCCGAGGAAGGACAGCGAGTGTTTGAGTAATATCAAAGAATTTGTCAAAGGGTGTGCACTATATCAAATAGAGGTAAGTATATGCTCCCGTTTTCAGTCGTACGTGCATATCATTTGCATGCTTATTGTTATTTCAGATTATCGATTCAGTAATTTCGGGGATATCAGGTTGCCAGACTGGTGAGTCTCAGCTGGAGCTGGGATTAAACTCCAATGTGGCTTTTTTCCAAGTAACTTGTTTGTAACAATAGCAGTGCTGAATATAATGCACGTGTCTGTATTGAAGTGCAGAATTGTATTTATATATGATAATTTGAGTTATCTCGCAAAGGCTTTAATTCAGCCAGTTTTGTCCTTTCACCCCAATTTATGCGGCTAGATTACCTTTCAGGAATGTGCAAATCTCAGTTTCATAACAAACACTTTCCCTGTTTGTTAACAGGCACCGTGCTTGGCAATAATGTCAAGTACAGTTTATTCAGAGGCATCCAAACTTGTTCATCAAGTTATGTGCTTTGGTGAAAATTGCCATGTGGTGTAACAAACCTCTGTTACTTGACTCATTTTCATGTTTGTAAACATGATATTCTCTATCCTTAACCCAGTTGCTGTAAGATTGGATGAGATCCACCCTCACCCACACAGACTTTTTCTCCTTGTGGCTGGAAATAAAATCAGTTGGATCCAGCTCTGCCCATTTTGTTCATGCAGAAATGGTTGTTTTTTACACTACTTTGTATTACTATTGAATTGCACATACTGCTGGCTGACTGTATGCATGCTGTGTCTTGCACAGTGTCCATACATTATTCACATTATAGTGCGCTGACAGGTCACATGACCTGTGATTTAATGCTCGAAAGATGTCTGTGTAATAATAAAACTCAATTTCTTTCAAATGTGCAGTGTTTTACGGATGAAACTGCTGTTTCATCAGTAAAAGCTCGGTGGATGTCATTTCTTGTTGGTGTTTTCTGGTAATCCAGCAGTTATTTTTCTTATAAACACTTGTGCTTGTTATTAACGTTTGGCAAGCCAATCGTGCAACTAATGCATTCCTGCCCACCATGGCCAGTGTGCGCGTATGTTGCTTTATACGAGTGTAGTCGTGTGAAACAGTCACGGCTCTGTATGCGTGTAGCTGTGTGTTTCAGGAGTGGCTGTGTCTTCAGTTCTTGAAGCCAGCTGTGAGAGGTTGAGACAAGCCCTCTATTGTGGTAAATGGAGTTGTGTGTGTTTGAATGGGCAGAAGCAGGCAGCTCATTATTGGTGCTTTTGGGTTTGGCACGGGGCAGAATAAAGAGAGGCACTCCACACTAACTACTTTCTGCAGAAGGCAGGGATGGGTGGCTGGGGCGAGAGAGAGAGAGAGAGCAGGAAGAAATGTAGTCTCACTGCAGTGATGGGAGATGATGTAATGTAGTGTTGTTTGTGAAGAGGTGATAAGAAAAGATGTGTGTTAATTTACAGTATGTGGTGTCCATCTGTTCAAAGTTATAAATGATTGTGTTTGTAATATTATTCACCTAAATGTAATAATAGTTTATGTTTTTGACTACAGTGCATAACATGGAATGCATTTTTTTATCAGTATGTGTTCCCTGGGTTCGACCCATGACCTTTTGTGCTGCTACCGCAGCGCTATACCACTGAGCTATACAGGACCAACCAATGGTTTCATTGTGTGACTGTATTATCAGTTTTACAGACGGGGAGTGTTTGGGGAAACAGTCATAATTTTATTATTCCTTACGGTATTTAGTGGCGCAAGAACATTGCACATTGCATAACTTCTCCCAGTGTCTGGTTTGTCCTACCAGTCCTTAGCAAATATTGACTTGGTCTGAATTATGACTGCCACAGCGCTATCTGACAGAAATCTAGTTACTTTTTTGTGACCCCCTTCCTTAAATTTCAGATTAGGTTTCAAAGCAGGCCCATTTTAAGGCAGTTTATTTTTGAAAGGGATCACAGAACTGGTCTTCAGTGTCCAGATGGCTCACAGTCCAGCAGGTAGCCTGGGAGCCAGCCAGAAACACGCGCGCACGCACGCACACACGTTCTAACTTCTCCTATCTTAGCAGAATTACATTCCCATATTCCCTGAGTCACACAGACACATTTATGGTGAATCTTAAAGGATTAGTCCATTTTCTTAAAAGAAAAATCCACATAATTTACTCACCACCATGTCATCCAAAATGTTGATGTCTTTCTTTGTTCAGTCAAGAAGAAATTATGTTTTTTGAGGAAAACATTGCAGGATTTTTCTCATTTTAATGGACTTTAATAGAGCCCAACATTTAATACTTAACTCAACACAACGGAGTTTCAAAGGACTATAAACAGTCCCAAACGATGCATAAGGGTCTTATCTAGCAAAACGATTTTCATTTTTGACAAGAAAAATAACAAATATGTACTTTTAAACGACAACTTTTCGTTTAGGTCTGGTCCAGCGCGACCTAACGTAAATGCGTAGTGACGTAGGGAGGTCACGTGTTACATATATAAAACGCACATTTGCGGACCATTTTAAACAATAAACTGACACAAAGACATTAATTAGTATCAGTTGACATACAACAATGTAGGAACGGTGCTCTTTCAAGACGCTTGTAAACACTGGGGCGGAGTTTCACGTTCGACCGGATCTACATGACGAGAAGTTGTATTTTAAAAGTGTATATTTGTTATTTTTATTGTCAAAAATGACAATCGTTTCGCTAGATAAGACCCTTATGCCTCGTTTGGGATTGTTTATAGTCCTTTGAAACTCCGTTGAAAAAAACTGTTAAGTGTTGAGTTAAGTATTAAATGTTGGGCTCTATTAAAGTCCATTAAAATTAGAAAAATCCTGCAATGTTTTCCTCAAAAAAACATAATTTCTTCTCGACTGAACAATGAAAGACATCAACATTTTGGATGACATGGTGGTGAGTAAATTATCTGGATTTTTCTTTTAAGAAAATGGACTAATCCTTTAAGGGAGTAGTTTATACAAATATAAAAATGTTAAAAATCATCCTATGTAATATAAAGAACATTCTTGATGTCTTTAATATTGACTGGGTAAGATCGTGTCAAACATAGAAATCTATATGAAATCAATGGGTAAAATCAAATTTTAATGCTCATAATTAGATTATGTAACATAAGCCTGGTTTTTGGAGTCAGTGTCACATATCACCTCCACTCTCTATGTAAGATTAAATCTTTGCATGGTTTTTCTCTGATGTGTAATTCAATCAAAAATAGTACAATTGGTAGGCAGCTGACTGCGGGAGCAATTTTTTTCCGGGTGAGTTGTTGGAATGTGCGTTTTTGTTAATGTTGTTTTTGGGAATGGATATGAAATACTGGAGAAAGTATTCAAATTTCTTTATGAATGATGTCGCTGTTCAGCTGTTTTGCATATGTGCACCGGCATATGACAATGAAAGAGTCATATTTAAACTCTCCTAAAACTGTGTGAATATTCAGATATAGTTAGCTGTGTTGAGGACTAACCGTGGGTTCACACCAGCCGCGTTTCAGGCGTCAAATTTGCGTGTACCGCGTCTAGTTTGCCGCTTGAACATTTTGAGTGTACTCGCTTCATTCACGTGAAATTCTAGTCATCGAGACATTCACGTGGAAATTCGCGTCATGGGAGGGGGTTCTGCGACTGTGGCCGCTTCCTGTAATCACGTCACTACTAGAGCAAGCTCCTGATTGGTTAACGCGGCGCGTTTTCCAGCCAAAATTTAAACCTTTCAACTCGCGCATTTGCCGTGGCAACGCTCAATTTGTGCCATTCGCCCCAACCAGACGCACCGCACTTAACGCCTCATTCGCACCGCGAGACCTCCAGACGTCAACGCGTCTTTACTAGGGCTGTGCCAATACATCGCCTTCCCCATTAAAAATACCTGCCTAAAATCGATTCTGAATCGCAAGGCTCCGATTTTGTGCACAGCTTGTGCGTGTACTACGGCTCCGTGATCAGTAGGAAGGCCTTATCAATCTAAAATCATTATGAGTTTGAGTCGTTTATAACGTGCATTTAAAAAAGCAACACTCGTCAAACACAATCATTCAAAATATTCTTTATTATCATGAAAATACCTGAAACAATCTGAAGAACAGCAATATAAATATTCCTTAAGACATTTCCTGGAATAGTGTTTGTAATGATACTTCTTCTGTGGCACAAATGGTGTTTCTACACGAGAGCGCCCTCTGGCTTTTGGATGTTGCGGCATTTCACCGTAATTCATTCATTGAGAACGCGCATTTGCACGATTAATCTGCACAGTCCTAGTCTTTACATTGACTTAACATTTAAAATCACTTGCGCTTGACGCCTGAATGCAGCATAACAACTGAAAGTCATTCAAGTCTAGAATCAGATTTGAGTAAATGACAGAAACAGAATTTAAATTTTGGGGTTAAAATGTCCGGCAACCGAAACTATTCGGCCGAAAATAGCAAAAATTTAGCATCTTTCTCAGACACTTGCTTCTGTACTTTTGACACATTTATAAAGCTACGTGCCTCTCGTTATTGTTAAAATTGTAAAATTGTATTCAGTCCTTTCACTTATTCGGCTTATAACCGAAAATGCTTTTTTGCTGTTTTCGGATGAATAGATTCCTGTAGGCGGAAATCCCGGGGGAACGGCCATGGGTTCATTGGCTGAAAATTTGGTCCATCCAAAATTCTAAGTTAACTTAAATATATTCCATAAGTATTGCATCAGATCACTCTTTTTTTAGCATATTTTTTTATTTGTTTAAATGTTTTTATTTCCACACCAGATTTTATATCGGTATATATTTTAGTAGATGAACTCTTAAATTACTCATAAAATAATGGCACTCCAAGATATGGGGGTCCAGTGATGAGCATGACTATTGTTTAAGTAAGGGATAATGTATAGACTGTTTTAGCAGTAACAACATAAACAAACGGCTTTCGTGGAACACACATAACTTCCAGTAAACTTTTAAAATACGGAACGTCAAGCCGTTCAAAAGTCACGAACACACTATTTGGTTTAATCATTTGTAAATATAATGTCATATATATAAATGTCTTTTAATAACATATTTAATTTTTGTGTAATATTAAACTGTACCTGTTAATGATTTGCAGCATTCGGGTTATTGTGTTAGTTTTGTGCGGTTGTTATCTGGGAATAACAAACCTGCACATTATGACTTGCCAATCAGAATGAAGCATTTCAACGAGCCGTGCAATAAACATGTTATACATCTCTTTTTAACCGGTTGATTCATTATTTTAGAAACTGGGACATTTGTTTGGGATTATTAAGTAACTGTGCAAAAACTACTTGAAAGATATTTTATGAATCAAGTCAATTCTTTATTTTCTTGTAGAATATTAAACCATTTGTAATCTTCTGTATACTTAATGGCATATTTCTCTCTGCAGGTATTTGAGCCCAGCGACCTGCTGCAGGGACAGAGCTTTACCAATGTCTTGAATTGTTTAGTGGCACTAAACAAAGCAACTTCAGGTGAGATCTGTGTTCATGACAATAGTTATGGCTTGTATTCATAAGTTTATTAATAGCAGTAACTAGCTGTAGATATTCAAGTGAGAGGTGTTTGTGTATATTTACAATATTCTTATACAAATTTTGTTGAACAGTGTTGTATGGTTGTAGATTGCAGTGGTGGTGGCATCAATCCTGTGCGTTTACGTCACACGTCTTCTCTACGGATCAAGTCCTTCGACTCGCAGAACGTTTCGTCCAATCACAGCAGATCCTCCAGACTCCACTACAACCAGTACCGCAGTCTGGTGAGCATCACACAAAAGCAAGCATTATCGGTTACCGAAGACATTGTGGAAAAATGCATTGAATACAATTATTCTGCATGCAACTAAATAAGTGTCTGTGGGTTGGTTTCCCAGACAGGGATTATGACTAGTTAAATTAGGATATTTAAGTAATTTTTAAAAGCATAATTTATAATTAATCACTACTGGTGTGCGTCTTGAGACACAACACTCGCGATATATTTTAAGATATGTCAGAACAAGTTGTTTTCGATCAAGACAACACTAAAATTGAAGTTAATCTAGGCCTAGGCTTTTCCCCTGTCTGGGAAACCGCCCCTAACTCGCTCAGGTATGATGAGAATATATGAAGTTCCTTGTGTATTTCACTCTCTTTTCAGGACATGTCTGAAAACACTGGCTCTCATGTGCTTGTAAAAGCTCGCTTCAACTTCCAGCAGACCAATGAGGATGAGTTATCCTTTAATAAGGGTGACATCATCCAGGTGTCACGGCAGGAGGACGGTGGCTGGTGGGAGGGGTCTCTCAATGGCAAAACTGGCTGGTTTCCTAGCAACTATGTCAAAGAGATCAAAGGCTCTGGTAAGTATTGGCCGCTAGCAAACCTTTTGCTGCAAAATTGATGCAGTTCAACCACTGATCTATATAAATGACTGGATTGCGCATGACGTCACACTTGTGAAGCCACCGCGCCGCCATGTTGGTATACCCAAACGTTCTATTAAATCAATGGACGTTATCAGATTATAATGATAAAACATCACTTTACTAGTCTTCGTTTTTATATCTGAAGTTACCTTGTACATTATTACAACACAAACGTCCTAAGCATGTACATGGTTCTTTACTGAAAGTTGTACATTTTGCGTTTTAATCAGTTATTATAAATTCATCTTTATTACAGTATCATCAGTGGCCGACCACAGCACATTTAGTATTAATCACAAAAGTGCTCATTCTGAAATCCAAATAAATAATCATGCTTTGTACCGTATGTGCATGCAATAATTTGCTGGTTTTGAAATTATGTTATCTAAACTTACAAGTTACCTAAACTTATTTAGAGAAATAACGCTGACCGTATAGCTGAATGTCAAAAAAACTTTATTTATAACAGAATGCAGCAGACACACTTACCTTAACGTTTTTTTATAAATCCATTTTCCTGCCCGACTAAAGCATAAACATTGCAAATAACACCAGAAATAACAGTTAATTTACGTACACATATCCTAAAAATAATCTTGCGTGACTGATACGCTGTAAAGCGGGTAAATTTAGATCATGTTTTTGAATGGAAGTCAATGACGCCCTCTGCCAGTTGGGTATACCAAGATGGGGGCTCGAACTCTGCGCTGGCTTCACCTCACGCGGTTACGTCAAGCGTTCTATGCGCAATCCAGTCATTTATATAGATCAGTGAGTTCAACCCTAGCAAACTCTTATAGACCGAAAGGTAGAAGAGAGCAAAGGAATTTTGACTTGTGCAAGACCAGACAAGCCAAATTGTGACCCTGCCTGTTAAAGAATTTCAGTTTTCTACAATAAATCATCTTACATAATGTAAAGAACAATTATAATCTTGATATCTTTTTACTGACTAAGATCATGTCAAAGATTGAAGATCATAGTGAATTTAATGGTTGAAATCAAACTTTGATGCTTATTATCGCAGAATTTGATTGAGACTTAAGGCTGGTTTTCACAGACTGGGTCACAATTAACTAGATGGTTTTGTTCTTAGTTACTCGTACACCTCTGAAACACTGACAATAAAAGCAGAGGAGCTAGTGAGAAAACTTGTTCGAAGCTTATACTCCATTTACCTGCTGATTTTCATCTGTTTTTTAACAATTATATAAAAGACCTGAGTTTTTATGAGAAATTTGACCACACTGTATCTGCATTTTAGACTTCAGATCTTTGAGGTGACAAGATACGTTTGTAGCAATGTGAGTTAAAGCCGCTCTATGCAATTCGGCGTTTTTGTCAAACAGTGACCACTAGAGTCGCTGGAGAATACTCGTGGTCAGATTCTCTTTTCCTTTTCCTACTCGCTTCCGAACGCGCTTTCTTAACTTTTAAATCGTTTAGCCTCACGTCTCAAATTCGCGCGTGTAGTTGTTGTTATGGGCTTGATCGACTTCATGCAGCGCTGCAAGAACCGACCGACCGGATGACGTCAAAGTGCCGTCTCGGATCGTTCTCGCGGTACTTTGACGTCATCCAGCGGTCGGTTCTTGCAGCGCCACACAAAGTCGAACAAGCCTAACGTGTGTGACGTCGTTGCCGTAAAGCAAGTCGTGATTCTCGCGAGATTTGTCAGGGGCGGTTCTCTCAAGCTTGCATTGCTGGTTTTGGTAGCGGTGTCCTCCCCGAGCTTCAACAGGAGAATGATTCGCCTTACTATGACTTTGTTTACCACCGAAATAACTTTGAAGCTGTTATATTAAGGTAAAATAACTGCATAGTGTGTCTTTAAGTATGTGAAATCTGCACAAGAAAACAGATGTGCCAGATGAGAACTGAGCATTACCACCTTGCGCGTGCATTATTTTCTTATAATTCAACGGCCCGTTGTCAATTATTCCTTACATATATTACATCCAAACCAAGTTTGTACAGGAGCCAGACACAATGGTGCAATGTTAGAAAAAAGCCTATGGAGATCAAAGTGTGATACAATTAAAGCTATTACTGTATATAATTGTGTAGCTTACACAATTATAGTTTTTTTCCCTCTAACAATTCAGGATAGTTGCTCTCCGATATACTGTCTGTCTGTCTGTGCTAAGGCTTTTTTTTGGATGTTTAAAAGAAAAGTTTAACCCAATTCTCACCAAGCCTTATCTCACTGTATACACGTTATAATGTAAACAAAACCTCCTGACCCTTTTTTGTTCTCCATTTTTTAAACATAAATAGTATGTACACCTCTTGATGCCAGATGCTTCCTAGACATGTGTAGGGAAACGGCCTTAATGCGCATTAGGCCCAGCTTGAATGGAAATACTTGAGAATGACATCATAGCCTAAACATACAGGCAGAGGAAGGAAACAGCATCTTAACACAAAGACAGGAAGTGCAGCAATAAGAAGACACTACTTCCTGTTTCCTCTGAAATAAGCTGGAGTGTGAATCCATGGTCACTTTTTGAGCTTTAGTGAGCACTTAAGCCCTTTTCACACAGAAATTCCGTAAAATACACGTAAAATGCATCCTGGATTTTTCTGGAATACTTAGAGTTTTTGTTCGTTCACACTGCCAAGATTACACGGCATCTGATGGTCCCGGAAAGACACGTGACATGTTGAAAGTCCCGCCCTCTCTTCTACGCAGCGTCTGAAGTTTGCATATTATATATTATTTCTCTCTCCAGAAACAACTCGCGTGCATTTTTGTTTATAATAAGACATCAAAGGAGCGCGTGAATGCACAGTTCTATGCTGGTGAATGATCTCAGCTTCAGAGTGGATATTTGACGAGCTCCCTGATTTCTGCTTTGATACAGTTTTCAGACATTTCTCATCGTGATTTATTTATATGCATTTAAAACCCGCATTTTGAGGAGCTGAACAATATATCTCGTTGGAATGACATGCGGGTATTTTCGTTTATTATAGCTCAAATGAGCACGTGACGCGATATTCTTTTATGCTGCTGAATGATCTCCGTTTCAACGCAGTAAGTAACGAGCTAACTTACCTGATATCTGCTTCAGTCTAGTTTGCTGACATTTCTCGTAGTGAATGTTGTAAATCCCTCATTTTAAAGAGTTCAACCAACTTCATGTTTCCATGACACGCGCGTCCTCACTACAGCACGTGCGTCATTGTTTATGCGTCTCATATTTCATTTCCTGATAACTGATTCAATCTAGTTTGCAACATTTCTCGTGGTGAATGTTTATATGCATGTTATCTGTCGTTGTAAGGAGCTGAACCATAACTTGTGTTGTGATGATGACGCGCGCGTCCCCACTTCGATACGCCCTTTACGGCATTCTTGTTCACACAGAGGGTTACCCGCGTATCTTACTAGGTCCTCTTTCCGGCAACGATCCCAGAAGATTAACGGAACGAGTTTTTGTTCACACAGACGCTTGTCTGGCAATTTTACGGGTATTTTCTGGGACCAGAGGTCTGTGTGAATGGGGTTTTAGTGAAAGGAACATAAATTTTTTTTTAAATGTCTTTATTGTATTCTGTGTGGTCTTTATAGCGGCTTTATAAGGGGTTAGATTATCTGATTACGGCTGAATAAAAAAAAAATGTGAGTAGGGCATCATCACCGCTAGTTGTTGTGGGTGGTTGCCAGGGGGTTGTTATCAAAGTCGCTTGAGGCGCATATTGAGTTTCTGCACGAGAGCGCCATCTGGATTTTGGATGTAGCTGCCTTTCACCGTAATTCATTTAGAAGCATACAGGGCTCGAAATTATGACCATTTTAGTCGCATATGCTCCTAAAATTTAATTGGCGTGACCTCAAAATATATTTGGGAGCGTTTGTGCGAATGCAAATGATTTGTTGTGCGACCTGTTTTAATTTCTTTACGAAACAGTTGCATATACTGTGAAATAATAGGGTGATTCTCACGAAAACTTGGTTTTAAAAATGTCAAGCATGAAAATGTAAAAATTGCTTAAATTTACTTTTTTTCCACCAGACATTGAAAAACAAAGTCTGGAGTAAATTGGAACATTAATTTAAAAACTTTTACTTATCATTTAACACTTTTTGTAACATTATTTAAAAAAGTAGTCCTAAAAAATCTCATTACCGCAACAGTCAGAAAACATCAACACTGACATATTTTCAAAATGACATGACAAACCTGAAAGAACATAATTTGGAGATTCTGCACATGCATTTAAAATCAAAGTATTATGCTTCTATTAATTAAATTAACATTTAATAAGCATATGTTGCGGTAATGATAATCAAAATGTCGTGTAAGCATTCTGACAAGACAATATTTCAAATTAACTGTAAAAAAAATGATCTCGAGCCATCTCGAAGTAACTGGTCCATGTGCTTGGTCACTCAAAATCAAACTTTATTAAAATTCTGTATGTGTGCTTAAACTGTTCTCAAAAAGTGTTGCGGAGGATGAGAACATCAGGCATGGACACATCATTTTCCTAATTTTTCTTCATTATTATTATACATGAATATTCAGTAAATATTTTTTCTGTCACCTAAAGTAGTCTAGCAAAACATCCATTTATTTTTTTTCCTAATATTTTTGTGTTAATTTGATTAAATTACAACATAACGCATGTTCAAACACAGCCGGACACATTGCGGTAATGAGAATTTCAGCAGAAAATGAGATAAAATTTCCAATTATAAATTCTTATGTTGAAATCACACATTGTGCAAGGTAGAACAAAGTATTGTGTTAATTCTGATGCTTTTTAATGTTACTATATTACACATTTTAAAGCTAAAATCATTAGTGACGTGGTGTTTCAATGGTTTTGTGAGAATCACCCAATAAGCAAACGTCTCATAGAGACCAATGAGACTTTACACGGATGACTCAGTTTCGTGCTGTTTTTACACGAATACATGAAGCTCATATTCAGAGATGCCGTCAGAGTTCATGCAGATTTTCTTGTTTCATTGAGAAATGCGATCGTCAAATACACAGAGACAACCCATCAAAATAAAAGTCAGTTAAACTTAATAAATTATTATTGTATGGTAAAATCTACTTTTAAAATAATACAAATAATGATTTTCAATTATTTTTATTTCTTAAGTAATATAATCACACTCAAAATATTTTTAATTTAAACAAAGTTTTGTTATGCAGCACAAAAAATTTAATGTTTCGATAAAAATGTATTCGTTTTTTATTTTATTTTATTATTTTAGAAAAAATAAATTAGTACATTCAGAATTCAGTTTATTTAACATGCTGTTTGATAAAAATCGTCAAGGCACAAATCAAGTGTGTGACAAATATTTTAAGATCAGATTTGATTCAAACTTTAAAAACTTCATAATGATGAAGTTGTGGTGCTTCTATAATTTTCAATGTATGCTCCTAACTTATGGGAGCGCCAGTGCTACCTGCTAAAAAAGTTAATTTTTAGCCCTGAGCATAGCAAGCATAATCGCACGTTTAATCATCCCAGCCCTGCTAGGATAATCTCTGTGGTTGCTAGGTACTTGCATACTAGTTTAATTAAAAAGAGCCTCTTTTAATATTCTTATCTCTAGAAATGGATTGGATACAACAGTATTTCAAGATCACAGTTTGTTTATAAATACTTTTAAACATTTTAAATGTAAAATCTAATAATGGCAACTACAAAAGCAAGGGGAATGATTGACGATTATGATTTTTGTTATGATCATAAAGTGAATTAAACCATAAGAAACGTCCAGATTGTCTTCTACAAGCTCCTCTACTTTCAAATGCATTCCTCAGCCCGAAGCAAGAAGAAATATGTGATATTTTCCTATAAACCCCCTTCTCTAGGTATCTAAATCAAACATTTCTCCCCGGGCTGTCACTGCTGGAGAGATGTACTTTAATATCTCATCTAACAGAAACAAAATGATTCCAGATGTTGGTCAAAGGTGACCTCCTTTTATTTATTTTTTGCTTTTCTCTCTCAAACAGACAAACCGGTGTCTCCTAAGTCTGGATCACTGAAGAGTTCTCCCAAGGGGTTTGAGACCACCAGCTTCTGCAAAACATACTATAATGTGGTAAGAAGAGATATACTCATGCCTTTGTGGTTGATTATTTATGATGTCCAGAGGGTGGAAGGGGTGCTTCTGGGATATTTGTGTTGAATAGATATTTTACTAACCATATAAGAAAACGCATACAACCCTGTCTGTACATATTTTTTTTAAATAATAAAAGTTATTATTGTTTTGATACCTATTGTGTTCCTGTAGCTGACTCAGTGTTTCCCAATCCTGGTCCTCGAGCACCCCCTTCCAGAATGTTTTAGATGTTTTCTTATTTAACCCACCTGATTTAACTCATCAGCTTGTTAGGGAGACGTGTTTACCATTTTGGAAGGAAGCTGATAAGTTGAATCAGGTGTTTTAAATAAGGAGACATCTAAAACTTTCTGGGAGGGGGTGCTCGAGGACCAGGATTGGGAAACACTCCTGTAGCTTATATGTTAGTTTTCAGGGATCACACAAATTGATTAAAGGTGCCACAAAATGTAAAACTGTATTTACCTAGACATAGATGAATAATAAGAGTTGTGTACATTGTAATGACATATCATGAGCCACAAACACTATTGCTTCCTCCTTCTTATGTAAACCTTGCGCATGCAAAAGACTGCTGGAAAACAGGCCAATCTCAACATAACACCAACTTTTATATTATATTCATGATGTGTGCCATGAAATTAAATTTATTGTAATTAAATTAATTACAATGTTGTTACGATGCTAAAAACAAACTTGTGACTGCTGAGTTAGCGTTATATGCTAGTTAATGCTATATGCTAGCGTTTAGGTTGAAGTTCTACATTGACGTTACCGTTATGATTTGCAGGTCCATCCTGAAAAAACAAACTTACCAGTCAGAAACATCCATTAACAATCTCCAAAAAATTGATTATTCCTCAAAATCTGTATATAAGGGCTGTTTGCACACACACAGAGCTACTGAAAGGAGCTGCTCTGTGAAATAGCCAATTAGAGCTAAGCTCAACATTATTATTCATGACCCTTTTAGATAAGGTAATAATTTTTGCACTCAAAGGCGAGGTGTGTGATTTTTGAAAAATCTTTTGGAAAAGGAAGTCGAGCCGACTACCAAAACACACTTGAAGCCAATCAGCAGTAAGGGGCGGGTCTACTAACTGACATCACTGCCTGGGTTGCGTATGTGTGGGGCGGGTCTATCAAATGAGGGTCCAAATTCTATTGGGGTAGGGGCGTGTTTGCTTAGGTGATTTCAAATGTCAACATGTTTTTTCAGAGATCATGCACCCCGCCTTTAATAAAGCCACATACCTTATATGTGAATATCAGAGAACAATTTAACATATTATTTAAGCATACATTCAAGGTACTGTAAGTCGCTTTGGATAAAAGCATATGCCAAATGCACATAAACAAATGAAAGACATTTGAATGTGTGTTAGTGTATAATGCTCTGTGTGTGTTTGTCAAAACGTTGACCTTTATTGTGCTCCATTTCCTGTTGTGATGTGATCCAGCAGCCCATCCTCCCCTGAGCTACAAAACCCACTGAGCTGTTATTGTGAATATGTGGGTGTGATAATGTGTGACCACACTATAACTGTCATCCAGATGAACCTGTATTTTATTATCACTACATTTATTTATGCATTTAGCTAGTTACTGAATCCGTGGTTCATTTGATCAGTATGTGTGCTCCCTTGGGATCGAACCTATGACCTTTGCACTGCTAACTCAGTGCTCTAGCAGGAACATCAAGCCTCGTAATGTAAGTCTAATATAGGTCGTGCTTTCCATCTGATTGACTGTCGGGACAGCTGTGCCCGAGGCTTGCAGTGTCTGCGTCTCCGTGTTGGTTATGCGCCGTGTTTGACGGGATGGAGTCAGACTGTTGATGTTTAATGCGTAGACTGCCGACCCCGTGTCTCTGAAGACGTAAAACGTAACGGGGACTGTCCGAATAGGGCTTGCTGAGCGCTAAATGATACCTCAGGGTCAGACGGAGTTCAGTCTATAACAGAAGAAAATCTGTTCAAAATGTCTGCAGCTGTCAGGCCATCACTGCCAGATGACGACAATATTACCATTTGTGACTCCACTTCATAAGTTTACAGACTTGCTTTGGTTACAGCTTTGTACGCACACTGTAAAAAATGTCTGTAGAAATTACAGTATTAATGGGTAGTGCTGGCAACTAGCTGCCAGTAACTTACTGTAGATTTTACATTTATGTTATTTTCTGGCAACATTTTGTTCAAAGTTAAATGAACATGAAACATTTTTTGACTTTATCTTCTACAGTAAGTTACTGGCAACCAGCTGCAAAATTACAGGATTTTTTTTAGAGTGTGGCAACTAGCTGCCAGTAACTTACTGTAGATTTTACATTTATGTTATTTACTTGCAACAGTTTGTTTAAAGTTAAATTAACATGAAACCTTTTCAGTCTTTATCTTCTACAGTTAGTTACTGGCAACCAGCTGCATAATTACAGCAAATTTTTTTACAGAGCAAGTCTGTTTAAATATGCAATTTATGGCTCGATTGGAAAGTTAAAATGTTACCATATTGAAATGCAAATGAATTCCATGTAGATTTCTTCCTAAAACTGTGTCAGTGAGCCATTTTTTCCATTTTATTTCAAATCATGGATAACGCTTATCGATGATTTGACATCATGCAGGGTCTGTTTTAGGTCAGATTAAAGATTTATTGCATAATTCAGGAGTGACAACCATATTTGCTCCCTGTTGTCCCTAAAATTGCCATTAGCTGGGTTTCCACCATTTGGGCCGTTGTGACATCATCTTTTCTGACCTGTTTCCAAAGTTGTGGTGGTGGTTTCCCGGACAGGGATTAGCTTAAGCCAGGACTAGGCTTTAGTTTAATTAGGAAATACTAGTTTTAACAAACATGCCTTATTAAAAACATTACGTGTCTGCATTTTGAGGCAATGCAAAGAGCACTGATGTATGTTAAGATATGTCAGTGCAAGTTGTTTTCAGTTTGGACAGCTCTTACATTTACTTTAGTCTAGGACTAGTCTAATCTCTGTCCAGGAAATTTCCCCCTGATGTTTTTGGTAATTTTTGTCAAATGTGCAGGTAGTACAGAATATCGTCCAGACGGAGACGGAGTACTGTAAGGAGCTCCAGACTCTCCTGACGACGTATCTGAGAGCATTACAGCCCACAGACAGGTACAAATACAAAGAAAGTCTAGTTTAACTAGATATATTAATAGATGAGTACTGAATCTCTCTCTCTTTCTCGCTGTCTAGGCTCAGCATGTCGGAAATTAGTCACATCATTGGCAATCTAGAGGAGATCAGCTCTTTCCAGCAAACACTGGTGCATTCACTGGAGGAGTGCGTCAAGTAAGGAGGTTGCACACATCATCTCACTCATTTTCAATCACTCTTAATCAGCCCACACTGACATCTAGTGGCAAGTTGCAGTAATTCTGCTATAATGTGCAAATCTTGTTTTTCATTGTTGTCTTTGCCCTTTTAGCTCCAGAATAGCACATATGGAGGCAGCTTCCCAGACAGGGTTTAGATAAATCCATCCAGGACAAGACTCTTAAGTAGTTTTTATACTGGTGTGCATTTTGAGACAAAACAATGGCACTGATATATAAGATGTGTAAGTGCAAGGTGTTTTTAAATTAAGGGAGCTCAAACATGCCTTTTAGTTTGGGATTAGAATAAGCCCTATCTAGGAAACTGCCCCATGATGTTTATACAAGAAAATCTGATGCATTTTTCAATGTCTGTTGAGAAAAGAATAGTTCACTCAAATATGAAAATTCTCTCAGAATTTAAGACTTTTACACACTCATGCCGTCCCAGATGTGACTTACTATATTTAGCTAAACAAAAATCATTTTATTTTATTCCCGTCAAGTTGACAAAGCTCCAAAAAGCACACACAATGATCATTGAGGTAATCCAAAGTTACTTGAAATGCACATATGGCAACAATCTCCAAATATTGTTTTCTCCCATAAATGTATAGTTTATCTTCTTAAGACATATTAACCCACTGGAGTCATTTGGATTACTTTAATAATGGATGGATGTGCTTTTATATAGGAGAATATATGGTCATTTTAATGTAAACATTTTTTGCTTGAAAGAAGGAATTTATATACATTTGCAATATAATATACATAACTATATTATCAGTGGTGTATGAAGACCTTACAAAATGAACTATTGTTTTTATTACCTTAGAATGAGACTTTTTATCTACATACACTTCCTTACATGGAAGACACCATTTCACGTCGCCATGTTTCTACAGTAGCCCTAAATGGTCAAACAGCTCTATAGAGCGCGTTGTGTTTCTACGTTGTCTTACTGTGGGTTTACACCAGATGCGAGTTCAACAATTTGCGCGAGTAGATTACATACAAAGTCAATGCAAAGACGCGATCAGACGCGTCCTCGTGTGGGGCGATGCGAATGACGTGATATGGGCGGCGCGTTTGCCGTGAAAACACGCGCTATTCGCCTCAAACGCGTCTTCGCCCAAGTTGAAAATATTCAACTCGAGCGAAAAATTAACACAAAGTTAAATCCCGCGATTAATCTAGAGCGAGCAACGCGATGCGATTGCACGCTTTGCGTTTGGTGTAAACCCACAGGTAGACGATGACATGTTTGTCCTGTGGCGGCTACCATAGCTTCACTTTGCGTTTCGAAAGGGAGGAGCGAGCTGTGGTGTGAGCCATTGGTTGAAATTCCAACGCTAGATGCTGCTAAAAGTCCCACATTGCAACTTTAACCTTTGCCATTTCTAATCTCTGCATGGATTAAAGTAACATGTTGTTGGGTTTGTGCAGAGTTCCAGAGAGCCAGCAGAGAATAGGAGGCTTTTTCCTGTCTCTTATTCCTCAGATGAGGAGCCTGTACATGGCCTACTGTTCAAACCATCCGTCTGCTGTTAATGTCCTCACGCAACACAGGTGCATAACAGTACACAACATGCAATCATTACTTTCACTGTACAAACAACACAGGCATTAAACTCTTTCATGATGAACAGGAGTGAGCTGCCACACTCAAAATCATACGGATTGGTCCAAACTCTGTAATGTGTACTTCTAGAATATGTTGGTCACATCATCTTTAATATTTCTTAATTTATTTTTTATTTAACTGCCATGCTTTGTTGCTTTGCTATTTTGTGTTTTCTTTGTTTCTATGTGACTTTGTACAATGAAAATTGTTAAAAGCGCTATATAATTTAATTTTGTTTAAAATTGTCAGTGTACAAAAGCAGTGTCGCATAGAAACAAAGAAAACACAAAATAGCAAAGCAACAAAGCATGGCAGTTTTAAATATAGTTTAGGATGGAGTATTTGGAGTAACATGGAGTCATTTCTTATTAAATAATGTAATACTTAGTACTCCATTCCAAGCTATATTATGAACATAGTCTAGCATGGAGTACATGGGGTCCATTTACTAAAGAAGTTCCTGGGTTAAACAACAGAAGTAACAAAAACATTAGGGTTAAGAATACTGTTACTCTCATGTTAAATATGGTGTACCACAGGGGTCAGTTCTAGGCCCTATCCTCTTCTCGTTTTACATGCTATAACACAGGACAGCTTTAGACAGAACATACAACCTTTCTTTTTCCACTACTTCTAAATCATTCTAGCTGTCTGGAATACTTGATTCTGATTGGCCACTTGCAGCATTCAACTGGTCTAATATTTTATAACTGATGGCTTACCCTCGTGAAACGTACATTTCCTGCATAGCTGCGTTATGAGTCCTCTCTGCCCTTGACATCTGCGTTTGTTTGTTTTCAGTGAAGAATTAGGGGAGTTTATGGAAAATAAAGGTGCCGGCAGTCCAGGAATTCTCACACTTACAACAGGCTTAAGCAAACCCTTCCTAAGACTGGAGAAATACCCCACGCTGCTCAAAGAGATGGAGCGACACATGGAGGTACAGTTGTGTGTGTTTGTATGCAGAGTTGACTGGACGTCACTTGACATCTCAGAAATATTGTCAAACATGTCAAAAAACATTTAGGGGTGTTTAAGGATTTGTGTTAGCAGACTCAATTTTTTCTGCTCTCCACAGGAACTTCACCCGGATTATCCAGACATTCAGAAGAGCATGACAGTTTTTAAAGACCTCTCGGTGAGTCTTTATCACATGTTTAAAGTCTTTCATTTAAATCACTTGTCACCTGTTGTATTTTAAAAGAAGTGTGAAATAATGAGTTTGTTTACATTGTGTCTTCAGTCTCAGTGTCAGGAAGTGAGGAAGAGGAAGGAACTCGAACTTCAGATTCTGACAGAAAGCATCCGTGGCTGGGAGGGAGAGAACATCAGGACCCTGGGTTCTGTTCTTTACATGTCTCAGGTCTTCATCCAGAACCACGGCGCTGAGGTGAGTGACCATCTGGAATGCTGCTGTGTTTGGAATATTCAAGAATTGTGGAATTCAGATATTCCTGGCATTCAGATATGTTATGTTTTCGTCTCCTCAGGAGAAGAATGAGCGTTACCTGCTGCTTTTTCCTCACATTCTCCTGATGTTGTCCGCCAGCCCTCGAATGAGTGGTTTCATCTACCAGGTAAATCACTCCTTTACCATAGTAGAATAACTTGAGTCTCCTACTTCCAATTTATTCTAATGTTACACCGTTCCTTCTATTTGTCATGCTTTTGTGATCTTTATAAAATCCTGAAAGCTCATTGGCTGATTGACTACACAGGGGAAGCTTCCTCTAGCAGGGATGACTGTTAATAAGACTGAGGACAGTGAGACCACCAAACATGCTTTTGAAATATCTGGTGAGCCTCCCACTTACATGTGTTTACATGCGTTTCAAATATAAATTTGGATTATTCGTATGTTTGAGCCGTAATGATGTTCCCATGCAGGACCTTTGATTGACCGCATCCAGGTGATTTGTAATAACCAGCAAGATCTTCAAGAGTGGATGGACCATCTACACCACCTAACCAAACGCACCTCAGCCAGAAACAGCAATATCAAATCGCAAACCGTGCCGTGCCATACAGTGAGAAATTGCGTTATATGATTATAATGTGCTTATGAAATTCAGTGCAAGTTTCTCGTCTGATCTCTTCTTGTCCATTTTCAGCTGCCGTCCCACCCTCTCACCCCGTCCAGACACTCAGAGAATCGAGGTGTAAGCGGATCTCCGGTTTACCACACTCTTCCTCACCTGCCTTCATATGGGTCCCCTCACAGTGTTATGACGTGGGGGCCCTTAGAACCCCCCAAAACACAAAAGCCCTGGAGTCTGAGCTGTCTCAGACCTGCACCACCACTAAAACCCTCAGCTGCTTTGTGCTACAAGGAGGTATTGTTTTTTTGTGTTCCTGTAGCACAGCTAATACACAGGTTTTTTTCCCCCCCAAAAAAATGCATTTAATGATAACATGTATAGTTTGAATGCAAGTCTCTTAAGTGTAAAAGACATGCTGGCACTTCCTATAAGGATTATAGTCTTATATGTGTATGGATTTGAATATGCTTCACATGTGCTTCATTGGGGTTTTGTGTTGTCTTTCAGGATCTCAGTAGAAGTCCTAAAACCATGAAGAAACTTCTGCCCAAACGGAAGTCTGAGAGGAAGCCGTCTGATGAGGAATTTACTCTGAGGAAAAGTATGTAACACGATGATACAGTCACTTATGAGCTGATTACTCAATTTATTTACATACATAAAGCAAGTATTAAGTTAGGGTCCAATTGGTGATAAAACCTCATTGCTTTATCAGTGCTATTCCATTGCTTTACCATGGTCATCTTTTCTCCCATCAGGCACTGCAGCTCTGGAGGAGGACGCTCAGATCCTCAAAGTGATTGAGGCTTACTGCACGAGTGCTAAAACACGACAGACGCTAAACTCAAGTAAGGACAATCTAGACATACAGATGTTTGTTTGTATGTTGTGTATTTGCAGTGATGGGGGTAACGCATTAAGTTATAATATTACTTTTCTGAAGTAACGAGTAAAGTAAGCATTACTTTTTACATGTACACATTAACTCTTTTGCCGCCATTGACGAGATATCTCGTCAATTAAGAGAAAACGCTTCCCCGCCAATGACGAGAATTTCCGGCTTTCCGCAATACCGCTATTATCCACTAGGTGGCGCACTTCCACACTTATACAACCCGGAAGTAGCGCCTCACGTGAAAGAGAAAGAACTCCGTGTATGTTTTAAAGATCACTCTGCATCTGATCTGATATATTGTTTGGTTATATATTTAAAGAAGAACATTTTCTGGAAGGCATTAAACTTTTGTGAAAATCATAAAAAATGCTGCCGCTGGCTGACAACTTTTTTTAAAAAATGCTGGCGGGAAAGAGTTAATATTTTAGTTACTTTTTAAAAAAGTAATGCAAGTTACTTTTTAGTTTAATTAATTTGATTAAAAAAAATTATGTACTTAATTAAACTAAACTACCTATGCATTATGCACTCTATACGCGCCTGTGTGGGAACCGTTTGAGTCGGAAACTGAGATGGCAGACCAGAGCTCGACATTTTTGTGATGAAATATGAAATTTCTGAATGCAGAACTTTTCAGTCATAAAAACACCTGCAAGTCCTGAAAGAGATTATGCCTCAGCCAAGAAAAAGTAACTAAAAAGTAACGTAAGCTTTACTTTCCATGAAAAGGAACTAAGTAACGCAATTAGTTACTTTTTTGGGAGTAACTTAATATCGTAATGCATTACTTTTCAAAGTAACTTTCCATAACACTGTCTATTTGTATGTGCATATATTTGCAACTTGGCTATCTTGCTTCAGTCCCAGATTGTGTGACTGAGACGCTGAGTCGCTAATAAAATAAATCCTATGGCTTAACAGAATTTAAATCCACCGACTGTAGCTTTCGTTTGTGACGATCATCTGCAGCAACTTTTCTGAACTGTAATATCTAAGTGTGTCAACTAAATTCCCCAAAATAAAAATTCTTAAGATTTATTCACCCTCATGCCATCCCAGATACATGACTTCATTATCTCGTCAATTAAGAGAAAACGCCTCCCTGCCAATGACGAGAATTTCCGGCTTTCCGCAATACCGCTATTATTCACCATCTGCACTTCCGCAACTTTTACAACCCCCCCAAGTAACCCCTCACGTGAAAGAGAAAGCACTCCGTGTATGTTTTAAAGATCGCTCTGCATCTGCCCTCTATCAAAAGTCCTTCACAAAAATGGATTTATCTCAGCTTTTTGCTCAAAAATTTGTGTTTTTGAAGAAACCTTCCCATATTTAAGAGGTGATAAAAGAGAACTAATGAAGGTAGGATGAAAGCAGAGGGCTGTTCTTTCATTTGCTATATTGTATGTTTATATATTTAAAGAAGAACATTTTCTGGAAGGCATTCAACTTTTGTGAAAATCATGAAAAATGCTGGTGCTGGCTGGCAACTTTTTTTTTAAAAACGCTGGCGGGGAAAGAGTTAAGAAATTTGGCTGACGGTTAATTGTTTAATAAATTCTAATAAAAGTTAATTGTCTTTTTTATTGCTTTGACATTTAATTCTCATACATTTTTTGCTTGTTTTTCACACAAATATATCTTTCAAAAACTGAAAATTCTTCATAAGAAAGAAACACAATAACGTGTCTGAAAAATAACTGAAAATATTTTTTTTTCTGTTCTATACCAAAACAGGCATTAAATAGTAGCCAATCCTATTAAGGTCATATTAGTACACATGTATAAAATGGTTTTGCAATGTATCACGCTGCACTGTCAGTTAAGGAGCACCATCTGATACTGTCTCGTTTATACAGGCGCTGCAGCTCCTCCTTGTGTTTTTAAGAGAGATGTGCAATCATTGCGGTGATCTAAATTCATAGATAAAAGATACTATTGTATAGGGCTGTCACAATGATTAAATAGTCGTCTCATCGCGGTTGTTTGACCTCATCGCGATGAGACGACTATTTAATCATTGTGACAGCCCTATACAATAGTATCTTTAGCCACTACAATGTGCTAACAAACACATTTAGAAAAGCTTTTTGAGTAAAATTAGTACATCAGAGATGGCATGAAGGTGAATAAATTATGTGGGAAATTACAACGTTTGGTTAATCAATTAATCTTTTAATATTTTCTGCTTTTTAACATTAATCTTTTTCTCTCTCCCTTCCTTCACTCCTTTTCTTTTTCCATTCTGTCGCCTTATGTTGTCTTACCATTTTTATTTTTTGTGTTCCTGCATATATTTTATTCGGCTTTATCCGTCTCTTCCTCATTTTATTCTTGATTTGGTCCATTGCCCCAATCCCTCCCCCTTCAATTTGATTGGTTTACTCCCCCCATCCCTTATTAGCATGGCAGGGCACTGATTTGATGCATAATCATGTACTGGCTGATGTTGACCGATCGTGTGTGGATGCTGTGGGTTTCCGTGGCAGTGGATTTCCCTCTGACCAATCAGAAGACTCGGACTATGACAGTATATGGATAACTTACACTAACAGAATGGGTTCTATCTCCCGTAAGAGCTGCTGCTCATTTAAACATCACAATAAGTCCTTTATTTTTTTATAATAATGCCAAGATCTTTTATTTCTTTACACAAATGTGAAAAGCTTTTTGTTACACACAAAAGAAGAGGGGTCTTTTCATTGCTTGTGTTCTGCGTTCCACACGATGGAGCCTGTGAGGACAAATATGCTTTTTTTCTGTGTTGTTGTCGTCTTAAAACAATATTTCTTTCATCTTTTTAATTCCTTCAACATAAAAACTTGATTCTTTAAGATTGACCCCATCGATCAGTTAATCTTTCATTGTTAAACCTCTTGCAGGATCAAGGAAAGAGTCAGGGCCACATATGCTCTTTCCGGAAGAGGAAAAAATCATTGTGGAGGAGACGAAGAGCAACGGGCAAACCGTAATTGAAGAAAGGTTACCCATCATTATTTTGTCATTGCAAACACAATTCTTTTAGTTGTTGTAGATGTTATAGATGTGTACTGTGTTTTTGTTTGATTCCTGGTCTTTTACTTTTCATGTTCATTGTAGGAGTCTGGTGGATACAGTTTATGCTTTAAGGGATGAGGTACAAGAACTTAAGCAGGTGAGTACATATGCAGCAAAAAAAATTGGTCTATGCCTAAACTGTAAAAAAAAAAAGGTCAAAATATGTACCCCAGCTGTACTCTCTTAAAAAGTCAAGCTTTGGACCTAAGTAGTTCATATTAGTAACTTAAAGGTACATATTGATACCAAATGTATAATTATTTGTACTTAATAGGACCTTTTTGCCCCAGTGACAGCTGGGGTACATGTTTTGACCATTTTGACAAAATATGACACGGTGTATGTGATTTAGCCAAATGATAAAATCTGGTGCCGTGACCCGGATACTTTTTAATTACCAGGACAACAAGAGAATGAAGCGAAGTCTTGACGAAGAGCAGAAGGCACGAAAAGAGCTGGAGAAGATTGTCAGGAAAGTATTAAAGAGTATGAACGACACATCATGGGATGAAACTAATTTGTGAGGCAGTCATGTGATGTTTAGCCCATTGGTGCATTCCTGTCTAAGTGGAGACTTTTTATATGAAAACCACATGTGAAAATTGTGTCTTACCCAAGTGTAGAATCAATCTTAACTCTTGACCAAAAAAAACATACTTAGCTTTCCTTCAATCACAGTATTAAGTCTTTTGTAATCCCTAATCATTTCAAGCCGCATTCGTTCGCCAGTGCCAAGGATATTGTTGGACCTATTCTCAAATGTGCAGATACATTGTAAAAAGTAAACGTTGGGTTAACGTTGGATAACTTAAAGAAATTACTTCAATTGGTAACACTTCAATTAAGTTTTGTCAACTTTTAGTTTTCACTTAAAGTGAAAAAATTAAAGGTGAAAAAACTTCTAAAAATTACTTAAATTGGTAACGCCTAATTTTTTTAATTAATTTTTCAACTTAAAGATCACAAAACCTTAATTTTTTAAGTGTTTCCAATGGAAGTAATTTGTTTAAGAAGGTCCAACTTTAACTAGGTGTACTAAAGAAATGTATTGAATCTGGAACTTTAGTACATTTAAAAGGTATTTCTCGTCTCTGTGGAATTAAAGGAAAACACCACAGTTTTTCAATATTTTGCTGTGTTCTTGCCTCAACTTGGACAAATTGATGCATGCATGTCTTTTTTCGGTGCGTGCATTTGATCTTTGTGCGGCGTGTTGTGAATGTGTTGGCATTTGGCCTGGCCCCATTCATTCCTTGGGATCCAGGCAGGGATGAATTTGGAGGCCACCGGACACTTCCATGTTTTCCCAATTTAAAGACATGAGTAGTTGCACGAGTAAGTATGGTGGCACAAAATAAAACATGACGATTTTTTTGGGCAGATGGAAGGGGAGAGCTGTGTTGTATGGCGGAGGAGCACTTGGTTTGCAGCACTTCGATCTTTGGCGCGGTAATATTGACAGAAGTTTGAGCGAGAGGGGGAGTAGTCAGGAGTGAAGATGTTACTCCGCGCCGAGGTCGAAGTGCTGCAAACTGGTTGCTCTTCCGCCATACAATGTAGCTCTCATTTTTTATCCCCTAAAAAAATCGCTTTGTTTTGTGCCACCATACTTGCTCTTGTGGCTCTTCATGTAACTGTCTTTGGGTGGGGAGAATATGGAGGTGTTTGGTGGCTTCTGGGTTCATCCCTGTTTGGATCCTGGGGAATGGATGGGGCTGGGCTGAATGCTGGCACATTCACGACGCGCCGTGCAGGGATTGAGTGCACGGATTGAAGGATGACAGGTATGCGTTGGTTGGTCTGGGTTGAGGTAAGAACATAGTAAAATGTAAAAAAATGGTGGTGTTGTCCTTTAAGTGTGGTTTGGCGAATATTTCCAAATGACTTTTTGCAGTTTGATCATTTAGTTCACCATTATAAAGACAAAGTCATTGGTTCCTTTAGTAAAACTGGAGATCTCAGGGATAAAACACATACTGTACTTTCCAATATTTTACCAGGCCTGCATTACTACCTGTGTACTCTGAATTTAGGAATCATTAGCCAATATATTTAATAAGCGATGCCAATAATTAAGATTTTCCAATGGAAAACCCTTGCAATACAACACTGGTGACAATTCCAAGGAAACTAGTCTTATTTTTAAAAGATGTTGGTTTTAATATAACCTATTTTATTTTCATTTGGTTGCTCTTTTGCACCTCACAGCTTGTATCTTTTTTACTTTTATTACGATCCTCTACACCAATGTAGATTGTTGATTCACAGATTTTTGTTTTGTACAGAAATAATCCTTTTATTGCATTATTTAACGCTCAGAAATGTGCCTTTTTGGAAAAGAGGTTTCCAGAATTTTGTCAGCATTTCTAGCTCCTGTCAACCTTTATATAAAAAGTGTATGCAAGACTGATTTTAAATGAACACTGAATCGGTTTAAGAATCTTCTTTTGTCTAATTTATGTATTTAAATGAAATGTCTACTGCTGAATTACTGTATATTATATGATTGATCTTTGTCTTCCTGATAACCTCGACTACTCTCTGTCCTCAAAGCACTCTTTCTATCTTACTCTCTCTATTACCTGCTGATTGAATTAAATAAATACAAGTTCATAATGACTCTTCAAGTGGTGTTGGTGTCTCACTCATGTCTGGTTCATTGTAAATGCATTTTTTATGTTTTGTCTGTGGGTAATCTATGGCACAGATAAAGTCTGCTGAACCGCAATGTCTGTGTATATCTGAACCACAGATCCGAATGTACGCAACAGACCCAGACTCGATCTACATGTATGGATTTTTTTGAGTCTGGGATCCTCTGCTGTTTCTCTTATTTTGTATTTCTATTTCGAAACCAAATATCTGAATTACACAGAATGTGTCACTTGTTTACTTGTATTTGTGTCAGTGACTCAGTGTCTGAGATCTCGGCACTATAATATTTCAACCCACAGGCCTATGGTGCAGGTGTTACCTTGAATGTGTTTGTGTGTCTAACATCTGCTTTTCCAACACCTCCATCTTATTATGACAAACAATGACATGCACCGGCTCCAAAGACTCACAATCCTCAGGGACAGCAATGCATTGTGGGAGATTTAATCACTGGCACAGGAGAAGGCAGTTTATTCTTTTGCGCAAGAACGGAGGCGACTTTGACATTTCGAGAAAGACTGATGTTTAGGGCATATTAACATAAGGACAAAGCCCACGGTACTGGAGAGTTCGATAAAGCGAGGCAGAAAATGTTAGCTGTCATTTAATTGTACTGCTTTGTGCTGTCCTGAAAGTTTTCATTGTGTTAACCAAGGCAAATTCCCAGCTACATTGTCTATACATAGACTGTTGCATATGTAATAAGAATTGACTCACTGTCTTTAAATTAAACACCCCGCAGATTTCTTTGCATCAAGGTGGGTGTCACTTGCATTTCTGCTTTTCCTCTGTTATAACATTACATGCAGATTAAACAAATAAAATATCTCTTCCCATACAGCAAAAATATATATTTTGAAATATATTGGCCAAAAAATATATTTGCTGAAATACGTATTAAAATATATTTTGAGGTATAAAAGTTAAATATAAATATATTTTCTTACCCCTGAAATACATTTTAAAATATATTTTGAGGTATAAAAGTTAAATAAAAATATATTTTCTTACCCCTGAAATACATTTTAAAATATATTTTGAGGTATAAAAGTTAAATATAAATATATTTTCTTACCCCTGAAATACATTTTAAAATATATTTTGAGGTATAAAAGTTAAATATAAATATATTTTCTTACCCCTGAAATACATTTTAAAATATATTTTGAGGTATAAAAGTTCAATATAAATATATTTTCTTACCCCTGAAATACATTTTAAAATATATTTTGAGGTATAAAAGTTAAATATAAATATATTTTCAAGTTAAAAAATATATTTAAACTAGCTTCACTGTTTTAAAATATATTTACAAAATTTTTAAAATATATTTTGGCCAAAAATATATTTTTTTGCTGTATGGGTTTGTTAGTAAATGTTTTCATTTAGGTTTTTTAGCAGTTTATGCTGTAACCCCTAAAACTCTGCGGACCTGCCGGCGGCCCAAAACTGCATCAAACTTTTTACAAATATATATGTAAGTTTTCTATAAAATAGGATAATTTTGATCAGTTTACTCCAAATTATGTCAGTAGATTATTTTTTTAAATTCAGGCATGCCCATTTCTGCAAAAAGTTGAATTATACTGCAGAGCATAAGTACCCATGAGCCCTGCAATTCCCCACCAAAGGTTTGCGAACCCCCAGTTTGGGAAACCCTGCCATAGAAAAACATTTTTGGTTCCCAAATGTTTTAAAACATTCTTATTGGGCGTTCAGACCAGACGCGGTAGAGGCAGCAAAAGCGCGCTGTTTGCACGTAGTTGGACGCTTGAACATCTTACGTTTACTTGCTTCATTCGAGACATTCACACGGAAATTCGCATCATGGGAGGGGCTTCTGTGACTCCGCTAGCTTCCTGCAATCAGGTTACTACTAGAGCAAGCTCCTGATGGGTTAACGCAGTGGAATATCCGTCACAGTTCAGATTTTTCACTATATTTATACGCAGCAGGATGCCTATTCGCGTCTTCATTGACTTAACATGTAAATCACTTGCGTTTGCCACCTCTTTCGCGTCTGTTGTGAACGCACAGTAATGCTACGTACACACCAAATGCGGAGCATCACGTTACTCGCTCTAGATTACTCGCAGGATTTAATTTCTTGCATGCACATTTTTTGCTCGAGTTGAATATTTTCAACTTGGATGAAAACGCGTTTGAGGCAAATGGCGCATGTTTTGCATATCACGTCATTTGCATCGCCCCACACAAGGAGCATCTGATCGCGTCTTTGCATTGACTTTATATGTAATCTCCTCGTGCAAATCGTTGAACTCGCGTCTGGTGTGAACCCACAGTTCTACTCTGAACAAAGCTACATGAAAGACTAGCTCTGTCTCACTGATACCACATAAGGGTTGTATACTTTCGCCTTATGAAAGTGACAGGCCAAATTTCATTCCTTTATGGGCGTTGACTGGCCCTCATTGACTCACAATGGAAAGGATATAATTTTGCAGATGTTGGTGAAAAAGCTCAAATGTCAGGTTCTTTTCAAACTGCCAGACCAGCTCTGGCCCAGGGATGAATAATGGATCAGTCACCTTTGTCTACCGCTGAATATTCTTACATAAATACAAAGACTCATAAAACGGATAATAGAGCATCCAATTCATCTCTTAGCGGGCAGATCAAACGCTGCGATAACTCGGCCGACGGTTTGTTTTTTCTTAGACAGGTAAATGAATATCACCTTTGTGTGGCTGGCTGTCTCTTATGTCTCGTAGAAACGTCTGATTTACTTCTTACTGCTGTTTTGTGTGTTCAGCTAGTGTCCATTAACACCAACACGGAGGTTAAAGGCCATACAGTGAGTCGAGGTTTTGGATGAAAGATGAGTGATTTTAAGGGGTGATCACTGATAAAACAAATACATTTACTGTTTGAAGGAAGTTTATAATGGTGCTAGGTTGGATGGGCAAAACTCACTCATACTAGTTATGGTTCTGTCTAGATACTATGTTGTTGCTGAATGGTTCCTTGTTGCCTAGGTTGAAAGTGCCAACTCCAAACTTTTTGAATATTTTACTTTACTTGTTCTTGTTTCACCAGACCAACACATCTTAAGTCTTAAAAACGTTGTATAGACCAGTTTACACAGTGATTTCACATTAACACTTTTACAAGGTGTTCGGGCATAAATGTGTGAACACAACCACCCTCCAATGAAAAAACTCCACCCTCCCTTTTTAATCCCCATTAAACCAAAGAAGTCTCATTGGGCATGCTGTTTGTATTCTCTTATCAATGTGACATCACACTGTTAAAGCCCTGCCCACATCCACTGACTGACAGTCCTGCATAACCATAATGTCCGCCCTCAGCAGGTTGAACGTTGTCCGCCATATCTTAATAGTAAGATTAATTGTACTATTGTCTCAAAACTGTATTTACAGAAATCACATCTATATGAACTGAATGTATTCAGTGTCCCTTCTGGTAAGGGAGGAGCTGTAGCTCATTTGCATTTTAAGGTACAGCAAGCTTTTGCTCCCACCCAAACAGGGTCATTTTGGACATGCCATAATAAATTATCTGAGGGGTATTTTGAGTTGAGATTTGTGGGATGCACATCCACAGCACAAAGGTCCCGTTCCACTACATCTCAGAGATGCTGTACTGGGTTGGGATCTGGTGACTGTGGGGACCATTTTAGTACAGTGAACTCATTGTCATGTTCAAGAAAACAATTTGAAATAATTCGGGCTTTGTGACATAGCGCATTATCCTGCTGGAAGTAGCCATCAGAGGATAGGTACATAGTGGTCATAAAGGGATGGACATGGTCAGAAACAATGCTCAGGTAGGCCCTGGCATTTAAACGATGCCCAATTGGCACTAATTGGCCTAAAGTGTGCCAAGAAAACATCCTCCACACCATTACACCACCACCAGCCTCCTACACAGTGGTAACAAGGCATGAAGGATCCATGTTCTCATTCTGTTTACGCCAAATTCTGACTCCACCATCTGAATGTCATAACAGAAATCGAGACTCATCAGACCAGGTAACATTTTTCCAGTCTTCACCTGTCCAATTTTGGTGAGCTCGTGCAAATTGTAGCCTCTGTTTCCCATTTGTAGTGAAGATGAGTGGTACCCGGTGGGCTCTTGTGCTGTTGTAGCCTCAAGGTTGTGTGTGTTGTGGCTTCACAAATGCTTTGCTGCATACCTCGGTTGTAACGAGTGGTTATTTCAGTCAAAGTTGCTCTTCTATCAGCTTGAATCAGTCGGCCCATTCTCCTCTGACCTCTAGCATCAACAAGGCATTTTCGCCCACAGGACTGCCACATACTGGAGGTTTTTCCTTTTCACACCATTCTTGTAAACTCTAGAAATGGTCGTGTGTGAAAATCCCAGTAACTGAGCAAATTGTGAAATACTCAGACTGGCCCGTCTGGCACCAACAACCATGCCACGCTCAAAATTGCTTAAATCACCTTTCTTTCCCATTCTGACATTCAGTTTGGAGTTCAGGAGATTGTCTTGACCAGGACCACACCCCTTAATGCATTGAAGCAACTGCCATGTTATTGGTTGATTAGATACAGTATTGTTCAAAATAATAGCAGTACAATGTGACTAGCCAGAGTGGTCAAGGTTTTTAGTGTGTTTTTTGTTGCTACGTGGCAAACAAGTTACCAGTAGGTTCAGTAGATTCTCAGAAAACAAACAAGACCCAGCATTCATGATGTGCGCGCTCTTGAGGCTGTGCAATTGGCAATTAGTTGAAAGGGGTGTGTTCAAAAAAATAGCAGTGTCTACCTTTGACTGTACAAACTCAAAACTATTTTGTACAAAAAAAATTTTTTCTGGGATTTAGCAATCCTGTGAATCACTAAACTAATATTTAGTTGTATGACCACAGTTTTTTAAAACTGCTTGACATCTGTGTGGCATGGAGTCAACCAACTTGTGGCACCTCTCAGCTGTTATTCCACTCCATGATTCTTTAACAACATTCCACAATTCATTCACATTTCTTGGTTTTGCTTCAGAAACAGCATTTTTGATATCACCCCACAAGTTCTCAATTGGATTAAGGTCTGGAGATTGGGCTGGCCACTCCATAACATTAATTTTGTTGGTTTGGAACCAAGACTTTGCCCATTTACTAGTGTGTTTTGGGTCATTGTCTTGTTAAAAACAACCATTTCAAGGGCATGTCCTCTTCAGCATAGGGCAACATGACCTCTTCAAGTATTTTAACATATGCAAACTGATCCATGATCCCTGGTATGCGATAAATAGGCCCAACACCATAGTAGGAGAAACATGCCCATATCATGATGCTTGCACCTCCATGCTTCACTGTCTTCACTGTGTACTGTGGCTTGAATTCAGAGTTTGGGGGTCGTCTCACAAACTGCCTGTGGCCCTTGGACCCAAAAAGAACAATTTTACTCTCATCAGTCCACAAAATGTTCCTCCATTTCTCTTTAGGCCAGTTGATGTGTTCTTTGGCAAATTGTAACCTCTTCTGTACATGCCTTTTTTTTAACAGAGGGACTTTGCGGGGGATTCTTGAAAATAGATTAGCTTCACACGGACGTCTTCTAACTGTCACAGTACTTACAGGTAACTCCAGACTGTCTTTGATCATCCTGGAGGTGATCATTGGCTGAGCCTTTGCCATTCTAGTTATTCTTCTATCCATTTTGATGGTTGTCTTCCGTTTTCTTCCACATCTCTCTGGTTTTGCTCTCCATTTTAAGGCATTGGAGATCATTTTAGCTGAACAGCCTATCATTTTTTGCACCTCTTTATAGGTTTTCCCCTCTCCAATCAACTTTTAATCAAAGTACACTGTTCTTCTGAACAATGTCTTGAACGAACCATTTTCCTCAGCTTTCAAATGCATGTTCAACAAGTGTTGGCTTCATCCTTAAATAGGGGCCACCTGATTCACACCTGTTTCTTCACAAAATTGATGACCTCAGTGATTCAATGCCACACTGCTATTTTTTTGAACACACCCCTTTCAACTAATTCAACTAATTGCCCAATTGCACAGCCTTAAGAGCGTGCATATCATGAATGCTGGGTCTCATTTGTTTTCTGAGAATCTACTAAACCTACTGGTAACTTGTTTGCCACGTAGCAATAAAAAATATACTAAAAACCTTGATTATTCTGGTTAGTCACATTGTACTGCTATTATTTTGAACAATACTGTAATTGCATTAAAGAGAAATTAAACAGGTGTTCCTAATAATCCTTTAGGTGAGTATAATAAATGATCTGTGGGGTATTTTGAGCTGAAACTTCACATACACATTCTGAACACATATTACATCTTGTAAAAGGCCGTAATAGGTGCCCTTTAAATGTTTGATATGTCTTTCTTTCTTCTATTCATCATTTTCCCTTTTACACTGTGTCTTTCTCAAAATCTGTCATTTACTGGTCAGCATTCATCTGTACAAAAATGATTCTGCTTCCTTTATATGGCCACAGCACAATAGAGAGATTGTATTGTGTGGCATTTCTATTGCTCCAGTGGCTGCTGCTGTTGCTATACTGGCTGCCAGTCATAGATCATGAGTGACAGTAAATTGGTACATGTGTTCTTTTCTAGGAAAGTTTTCTGTTTATAACTTTAAGAGACCTACTGTATCCATCACTGGATAAACCGGACCTGCTACAATAAGCAGACAGCAAACCTGTTGCTGTCTTCTCATCCACCTGTTTTCCATACCCAGAACAATTCAATAAGTCTTATCCGCAGCCCTGCTCTCGCAATACTGTCTCGTCTATTAAAATATTGAAATATATAAATAAAGCGTATAGCACTGAGACACACGGGTGCTCTCTTTCATTCGGTTATTGTACAAAATAGCTGTGCAATATTTTTTTTGTCAATGGTTTACTCTAAAAGCTTTTCCCTATGCCATTATGAAAGGAAAGCAATAAAGGTCTTTCAATGGGCATGAATAAAACCAGGGAGAACAGAGGGAAGCCGCTGGGGGTTTGGCCGAAGGGCTTCTATTCTTTAGCTGGTAATCAAATTGAAGCTGAAATGAAATGGAGGTTTCTTATGAAAATAGCCTTTGTTGACTGGAAGGCTGGTAATTCATAAACAATACGCAAGGCTTTTGTGAGCATAATAACATATTCATGCTCACAGAGAAAGGGAAGGAAAAGAAACGGGTGAGAGAGAATGAAAAAGAGAGAGAGAGAGAGAGAGAGAGAGAGAGAGCAGTGAATAGGGCTACAGGGGTTTGGCTTACCAGTCTCAACTACTGCCATTGCAATAACTGATGTTACTCTCTCTCTCTCTCTCTCTCTCTCTCTCTCTCTCAGATGAACCTGTGCCAGTCTGGAATAACTATTCCACTGGATTTTGGACAGAAGTATGAGAGACTGGAAGTGTTGGATCGCTGGATGGATAATGAACTTTAGGTGAATTTACTTGAGGAGCTGAATGATGGATTAGGGAAAACTCACAGGTTGACTGCAAGACAGACAACACAAGGAGCTGCAGTGAATTAAGGTGTCTATTGGATGACTTTTGGATTCACAATTACACATGGACATCGTGTGGGATGCAGGATTTATTTAGACGGGTGCCTAAAAACCTTTCATGTACGAAGGAACAAACTTTTCTTTTATGTTCATGAACTGATGAAAAATTACATGGTGAGTAGAAAAGGATTTTGCAGCAATTCAAACATCAAAGCAGACAACAGTGTGATGACAGAATTGTTCCAACTTTGTGCTAAAAAACCTTTGGGTGCATAATAGTACCTCACTAGTCTGTAGGTAATTTTAGCCAAGGTCCTAATATTAGGACCTTTTTGGGGGTACTGTCCCAGTGACAGCTTTTGTACCATTTGTCTGAAAGTGTGGGCACCGCTTATACCAAAAAAGTTATGGTGGCTAACTGATGAACGATTCATGCCACTGTGCATACACATTCATTTAGGAATCTCTTTACAATGCATTTTAGGTTAGATGTTTATAAAATTAAAATGCATATTGAACTGAATTTGAATTAAATAATTCTGGCTGTACACTTGTCAGAAAAAAGGTCAAATTATGGTGCCATTGGGCCAGCATCCTTTAAAAATGTCCTAATATTGACTATTTAGGTACAGATATGTATGCATTCGTTACCAATATGTACCTCTGAAGTACTAGTATGAGCTTTTTGGGTGCAAGTGTGGTCTTTTTGAAAGTGTACCACCCCAGTGACAGTTATAGGGGCCATTTTTAACCATTCTTTTTAAGCGTGTATACAGTAATGATATTGTGATGTTTGTATATAGTATTTACACAACTATTACAAGTATTTTATAAAATTAGTATAAAAACCAGGAGAATATTTTTAAAGGAAAAATTAATTAAATGCATTTGACAAACAAATGAAAACTTACACTTAAACTTAAATAGTCTTGCATCACATAAGTGTCTTTACTAAACAGAGGTCACGTGTGTTTATGTGGTGACAAGTAGTCAGGTTGACAGTTGTGAGTTTATTTTCCTTGTGCGGTTTAACAAATACATGTTAAGGACCGTTATGGGAGCTGGTTGCAGAAAGCCGCCCCATACAATAAGTGACAGTCTCCTCCCTCACATGGCAAGCTCATAACTCTGTGAATACTCCTTCAGGAAGCTTTACAGCAACGCTTACGTCTTTTCATGGAAGTTGGGCTATGCATGGCCATTCTAATGAGAATGTCATAAGAATAAAGCATTGTTAGAAAAAGTCTGTGTGATTATTTGTTAAGTCTTTTTAATGGGATCAGAGTTTTAAGATAGTTGCCTGAGGAAAACCAAAACAGAGAGGCAGAAGGCGGAGAGGAAATTGAAAGAGGAGAGGGAAAAGGCTGAGATGAGTGTGTAAAGCGGATTATAGTGGAAATCTTTTCACTCCTCCCTAAGAGAAAAAACTCAAAATGTGTGAATGAGTGGGCGAGAGAGAGAAAGCGGTTGTGGCTATATGTTTGCAAGTAAAATTGGATTTGGATTGATGTCACCAAGTGATATTGATCAGCACTGAGCTAGTTTACATAGCCCCTCGCTATTAGGCTGTTGGTTTGCCTTCAGTTTTAGTAGCAGCTCTTATGCTATCATTCCAGGATTATCATGTACTTCAGGAAGTTGCTTACATACTAGGATCAAAAAGCAGGGATAGGAACTGGGAAAAACATCCATTCATTTTACAATGCTTGTCACTGTTGGTGTGTTGGTGCAAAACGTGTATGGATGAAATATGAATTTTAAATGAACTTATAAGGTGGTTTTGGGTAGAAGTGTCTGGCAACAAGTGTTCGAAACTCCAAAAAGTGTTTTATACCTGTAAATTGATTTAAAAATAAAAAATACATTCTTGTGTGTTAAAGAAAGTATTTTAAAAGGTTGTATATTTTAACCCCATTTTAAATTGTAGGTGGTTCTGCAATTTAATAAAGCACCAGAAGATGGCAGTGTCTTCCAGGACATGACACACTAGTCCGATTTTATTAGGTGTTTTTTCTTATGGGTTATGAAAACAAGCGAATCTAGAAATAACGTGCTATTTGTTCTCTCATATTTAAGTTAGTAAATGACGAAAAAAAGAAAATAAATCGGTAAAATAATGTTTGTCTCTGAGGTAAAATTAAACGACCGTGAGTGACGCGAGTTCGCAAGCGCGTGCTAGAAGAGCGGAGCAAAGAAGCGCGTGCTGCAGCAGTTGAGTGCGCACATCAGACTTGCGCACTTATAAAGAAATACAATGAATGGATAGCAACAGTTGTGAACAAACACAGAGCTGGGCATTCACTGCGCTGCCCTGGGAGCTTTACCAAGTTTACCATCCATTCTGTTTATTCGATATCTTAAAAACACCAACAGGGAACGTTCTCTCTAGGTTATAAAATAAAAACTAAAAATAATTTACAAGGAACGTTCTGGGAAGGTTCTCCTTATACATATAACCTATAGGGAACGTTCCCAGAACGTTCTTATTTGGTTACCAAACCCACCCAAAAACCAAATGGGAACGTTATGGGAACGTTCTGTGTTTGCTGGGATCATTTTTAATGCAAAAATGAACGGAATAAATGAAAGTCCATTTAATAAAATCAACAGATCAAATACTAACGTTTAAAGTAGTCTACGGTTAGCTATATGCATTTGTAATGCTACTGGCCGGACTCCCAGCCTGCACAACCAAACCCCTACAGATAATCCAGAATGCAGCGATAGTAGTGATCTTAAATGAGCCAAAGAGGGCACACGTCACTCCTCTCTTTGTCAGGCTACATTGGCTTCCTATAGTAGCTCGAATCAAATTCAAATCTCTGCTCCAGGCCTTTAAAACCACCACTGGGTCAGCACCCCCTTACCTTAGTCCAAATTATGCCTTGTTTTAGTCAAAATTGCTTTCTGGGCTCTTATACAGACGTATGTACCCCAGATCATTTTCCCAACCAAGGGGTCAGGGCCCACAGGAGGCCTCAGCAGATTTCCAAGGGGGCCTCAAGATGACTTAAATTTATTAAAAATTGGACAAAACAAGCAAAAATCAAGATGTTTCTTTTTTGGGGGCAATTAAGTAGCGAATATACATCTGTCTAGTCATTCCAAGTTCTATTTAATTTTTGTGGAAAAAATTTAGTGAGTGGGGGGCCTTCAAATTATTGTTGTGGGCAACTAGGGGGCCTTGAAGTGAAAAAGGTTGGAAACCACTGCCCTATAGATCCCTGCGCTCTACTAACGAGCGAGGTCTTGGGGTGCCATCCCAAAAAGGGAAAAATCACTATCGCCTACCTTCTCTGGATCTGTTCCACATCTGTGGAATGATCTGCCGGTTGCGACAAGATCTGCTGATTCTGTAGCCATGTTCAAGAATCGGCTAAGAACCCATTTATTCTGCCATTCTATCTTTTTTCTATTTTTATTTTTTTGTCCTTAAAAAACCTTTGGTATACTGTGTTAGATAAATAAATTAATATAATAATAAATACATAAAACACAACTACCCCAACTTTCCTACCAGCTGTAAATAACCAGTAGAGGGCGCCTTCGTTCCGTCAAATACAGCTGAAGGGCAAGAATAAATACTTTAAATCTTGTTTGCTATGAATAGTGTTTGTCATTATTTTCAAGTTTGGTACCAGGATATATAATTTGGCTACTGTATTGGCTCAGTTAGACATTGGTCACATTTGTTTCAGCTCATCTTTGTGCTATATTAGACATTTTAAAATTAAGTCTACAAAATGTTTATTATACAAATAACATTCACTACTTTAAGAAAAGGGGCATTATCTGTTGTATCGTTGGTTTTTTTAGAATTCTGCTGTGATTAATTTAAAAATATAAATATTGTTGCATTTGTTTTGCATTTAAATGGATATTTAAATGCCATTCTTTATGGTCTTTTCTTTTCGTGTCACTTAAAGGAAGTCAATGGACACTATGCTGTGTGTTTGCGATCATTTCTCAAAATATCTTCTTTTGTGTTCATCAGAAATTCATATACAGGTTTAAAACAACATGAGGATGAGTAAATGATGACAGAATTTTCATTTTTGGGTGAACTATCGCTTTAAATGTCAACTGTCAGAAATCCCTTTGAATAAATAGTCTATAAAAGGTTAATTTGGCTTCATAAAGTGTTCAGTGCACGCCATCCATATGTCAATTACAAATCGGCAACCTTACTTACCACCGGTCACAAGAAGAAATGCCAGACCTCTAATAAAAAATAATAACACACCTACGCCCTGCATGAAATCTGTTGCGACAAAGCGCGCCAAAGTACAGATGCGGGAAGCACGTGCAGCGCGCAATTGAACGGCGGCGCACAATTGACTAACAGTTACTCACCGTCCATTCGCTATACACTTAACATAAAGCCGGCTGTAAACAGATTACTGTAAACAAGTCTCCAACAGGTCCGATACCGCCACAGTCAAGCAGAATCGGATATTGTTTATTATTGTGTGCGACGCCCAATGCTTGGTACAATGTGACCGACTTCATTTGTTTTCGACAGTCGTACGGTTTGAATTGCATGGACAAACTGTGCTTTCATAGTTCACCACAGCGGGAGCAAACAGCGCAGTACTTTTATCACAATTATCCCCGCGGACAGACGCCCGATTGGTCTATAGATGTCTTGCGCAATTACCTGATCCACGTGGGCTTTCCACAAACTCCCCCAGAGCTGTGTCAAATCGCCCCCTATACCCTCATTCACTTCTCTACATTACTTCATCAATAGTCCACTAAGAGTGAATGAAAACGGGTGAGTAAACTGGACACTGAATGCGCCGGAGGGCGCCATCTTCGTTGGCACGAGCCTCACCCTGCATCTCATTCAGGTACTCTCAAGTTGCTACATGGGACCACAGACCTTGTAGGCTAATTGACTTTAAGCGTCATCACGCACGAAAATCTCAAAAACAATACAAAAATCCCTGAATGGATTCATGTTTTTAAATGTAATCGGTAAAGTTTAAAAGAGTTGTCGAAAGCTTATGGTGGTGGTGGTGATGCTGAGGTCGAGCGTGTGGTGTAGGTTGCTAAGGTTAGCTTTTTATTTCTAGTAAATGCATTTAAACTACAAAATTCATTAAAGTTGTGTTAAATTGTGACGATTCCCTGCGGAAAAAACAGCATACCAGCAAGACCAGCATATGTTGTGTTTTGGTGCTGGTATGCTGGTGACCATCAGCTAAACCAGCATAGACCAGCATAATTCCCATGCTGGTCCATGCTGGTTTGATGCTGTTTTTTTCAGCAGGGTTATCTTTATGGATTATCTTTATCTTTATTTTTGTGATAATCCAAAAGCCTAGGGAAAAATACAATTTCCCATTAACTTTTTTCGAGGAAACCAGAATGAAACTAACTTCCAGGTTGGCTTAGAAAAATACGTAATTCCTGCAGCTCTCTTTTGTGGTGCATCATGGGATTGAAGGAGTCCACTCGATGTCCACTATGGTTTCGAAGGCCACTAAAATAGCTGAATAGGGCGCTATTTAAAGGTTTATGGGGCTATTTCAGACACAGCCCAGGTTAAAAGCAGGCAGGCCCACTGAATTCTTGTACCATCTAGGTTTTTGCCTTGTTTTTGATTGTCTGACAACACGTGGCAGTTGGAGAGGGACAAAAAGAAACTTCTATAACTGAGATGTGACCAACCACTGCGACTCTTAAACCGTGTCGAAGAAATGGCTGTGACGCAGCATGCCGCGAACTCCTCCGCCAGTTGCCATGACAGCCACGTGCGCCTGCTCTGCCTTTTCACCCCATGCGCTACCCGCTTAAAAGTGCACCCCCCACCTCCACCTCTTTTTTGTGGACGCGAAAAAAACAGTCATCCAAATGTCAAACGCTTAGTCACCATTATTCACACTCAACGTGCTGTTTTATATTTTTTGTAGTGCTGAAAAAGATCGGATCCTTTAAACCTAAAAAGGTTCATGTCACAGATTTGCTAGAATTGGCAAAATCCCCTTTATTAGTGATAGAAATTTGTGCATGGCTGCTACCTGGGCCATATCTCTATTGTAAAAGAGATTGTGGAACTCAATGAGTTAATTAAATAAATTAAATGGTAAAACTTTACAATAAAGTTGTATTTGTTAAAGGTGTCATAGTATGAAAATAAGACTTTTTCCATGTTTAAGTGCTATAATTGGGTCAAATATCAACCCACTAACTTTATTTGGGTAAGCCAATTTCTGCAAGCATGTGAAAAATTAGGTCATTGAAATCTAGCTCCCCTTGTGATGTCAGAAGGGGATAATAACGACCCTTAAACTGCATTATCAAACCACAGCACTGCCATTTAGGGCAGAGAGAAAAATAATAATAATTGACAGCACAATTGAGTATCATTCAACAAACTACCATCATTGTGATCAGTGTTTGAATTTCATCTACTCATTTGCATTTTAAAGGACACACCCAAAAACAACACACTTTTCCTCATGCCTAAAAAGTGGTAATTTTAACATGCTATAATAAATTATTTGTGGGGTATTTTGAGCTAAAACTTCACATACGCAATCTGGGGACACCAAGATTTATTTTACATCTTAAAAAAATCTCATAATATGACCCCTTTAACATTAGTAAATACATTAGCTAACACGAATAAGCTATTTAATTTTTTGGCATTTATTAACCTTTATTAATGTTTATTAATGCCAGTTATTCATGTTAGTTCATGGTTACATTTACTAATTTAAAGTCACAATGAATTAAAAATTAAAAACGTATTTTTTAAAAAAAAATATTGTGTTATTTTTAACAAATGACATGTGTGAGCTTCATTATTTATAAAAAATGTATGTGCCCTCATAATCTTTAATCAAAAAGCTCCTACCCTCCTCGAAACAACTTTTAATACATTTAAAAAATGTATTAGTAAATGCTGAAAATAACATAAACTATGAGAACTTTGCTAAATAGTAGTGATATTACGTACTGCCCGAAAATAGTCCCCTTGGTTACTTTCAATGGCAGGGGACTATTTTCGGCAGTGCGTAATATCACTACGCCTACTGCAGCCATGTTACATCAGCAAAGTCCTCGATTATTACGCCAGAATGAGAGTATAGTTCCTAAACATATCTGCCTAGAAAATCGCAGCTTTTAATTTTCCATCGGTCTTAGTACACGATGTAACTACAGAAGAGTCAAGTTTTAAATAGGAAAAATATTGAAACTCTTTGCTTATTTTTTAGCGAGATGCTAATGGTCTAATCAGTTTCAATGGATTATGCTAAGCTATGCTTAAAGTGCTAGCGCCAGACTCGGAGATCGGTTGAATGGATTCCAAAACAGAAAAAATCAAATGTTAAACTTTAAGGGAGCTGGAAAATAAGCATATTTTCAAAAAAAGTGGAATGTCCTTTTAACAACAAATACAACCTTATTGTTATTTTGTTACCAGATTATAATCACATCTCAAAGCAGATACATTTATTAGATGAATTTACATATTTATACTTGATGGAGATCAAGGCCCATATATACAGTGTATGTGCCAATGAAAGAAGTACTGTGACCTGCATTTAACATGCTTGTATTATTCATATTGTACTATTCCTGTTGGTAAAGCATTTTATTAGAAAAGTAAGGGTCATGGGTTTGGTCACAGACATAGAAATTATAGATTCAAAAATGCACTTTTAAGTCTCTTTGTATAAAAGTGTCTGCCAAGTGCATAAATGTAAATGCAATTATTACATTAAAAATAAATAATAAAAGATAATCAAGTAGTAGCACATTAACACATGCTTGTGAAGCTACTCTACATTGTAGCTTTATAACCCATTTAACATGCACAATGCACAACATAAAGAATATTTTAAAAGGAAATAAACATACATACAGCTTCATGTCTTTCCTCTGGAAGTGTTGTATTAAAGCAGGTGCCGCCACCATGGGTTATTTTCCTCTGGAGTGTGTTATTTAGCTGTCATAGACTGAGGGCAACTTGCCAGCAAACATGGCAGAATACGGTAAAATCAGATGCATCCTTTATGCGGGACAGACAGTTAGATCCACTACTGCAATCGCCACCATTCTTACTCTATGAGGAATGATGTGTTTGATCAAAATGGTTCAGTGTCACATATGCCGTAACTGTTGATCATGGCCCACAATATGTGGGAGGAACCTTTACCAGAATAACAAAAGATATTTTTTTTTAGCTATCTATTGTATTACAACTGATACAGTTGCTAGTCAATATTTCTTTCAAGGAATTAATAGGTTGCATTACTTGTTTAATTGAGTTAGTTAAGCTTGAGATTTAAAGCACATGATCTGTTTTATTACAGTAAATGTGCGTGTGCAACAGTGAGATGTGTGGTCCGTTGTCTTTCTTTGAGGAATGCGAGCTGGGGCAATAAATTCATTGTCTACTCTGAAAGGCTTGATAACCTATTCACAAACAAGCACTAAAGATTTTGATAGGCTAATGGAAAAAAGGTGGGCCGCGCACTTCTTTGTAATTGGGCATCATAAATCTGAAGAGGCCCTGGCAGCGATACAAAGCGCGGTTATTTCTGTCTTTCTTCGAATCGGTCCCTACCCATATATCTCGCCGTTTGCTCAATGGCTGATCTGAAGGGTGTGATATACATGTTACGAACAAGACACATGACCGGGGCTCTGTGACATCGATTGCCTTCCACAATACCCCATCCGCCACTAGGAAACGGTCAGCCTTGGTGCAATAATACTGCCCTCGTTCTTATCAAGATCTCTCATGCACATGCCTCTGTCAGAGGACATTAACCTTGCCTCTTTCATCCTGACAGCGGTGATTAGCGCAACGGCCTGATGCTGCCATTGATGTGGCCGCACCGGGGCAATGAGGTCTAAAGAGGAGAAACGGGATAGACTGAGACGATTATCGGTGGGCCGGTAGACAATCTGCTGACTGCCGAAAGATGCCTCGTGATAGTGTTTCAAAGCTTGGTGTAATTGTCCAAATGAGGCATTTTTTTGCAGGAGAGACGTCAATACGATCACTCTGAGAAACGAAAGGCTGTCCCTTAGCCAAAAAGGTCCCATTGGGGGGGGGGGGGGTAGCCGGCATTTTAAAACTAAGGGGGAGAGGGACATAAACTGTGTACCAGTAAAATGTATAAAATTTTTTGACCAAGAATAATTTAGACACGTTTAGGGTTGTCACGATTATGAAATTTGGCTGACGGTTAATTGTCTAATAAATTGTGACGATTAATTGTCTGTTTTATTGCTTTGACATTTAATTCTCATACATTTTTTTGTTTGTTCATGAAATAATTTTCACACGTTGTGATTATTGAAATTAAAAATCTTTTTGCAAGGTTTATCTGGCAGTAAATATTAATACACATAAGTTAACACATATTTAAAAGTAATCTAATACTGTCTCGTTCATACAGGCACTGCAGCTCCCCCTTTTGTTTTTTAGAGAGATGTGCAATCATTGCGGTGATCTGAAATTATTGCGATGAGGCGATTATTTAATCATTCTGACAGCTCTAGACACGTTGACCTGACCATGTTTTGCTTAAGTTTTTATTTTATTTTATTAAAGATGAATTTGTTCTTAAAGACAAGTACATGGTCAGTAATAGAAAACAAATAATAAATAAATAATATAAAAATAATATAACAAATTATGAGCAATAGCCCACATAATTATAATATAACAAGCATACAAATAAACAGTGCTTTTTATGTTTTTCATGTCGGTCTGTTGAAACATAATCAAATGTATAATAATAATGCATGCATAGTCTTATACTGTATAGCATAAATTACCTATTGATGAATCCTTTATGCAGTTACAAAAGTTAATCAGTCAAGACAAATTAATGATTTTTCTTTGTCCGTTGTTTGATTAATATTAGAAACAGCATACTTTGAGAGCAACTGCATGGATCCAATAGGCTAGCCTAATATGCGTTTAATTTCTTAACTGCTTACATTCAGTGTTCGGGAAAGTTACTTTTAAAAGTAATGCATTACAATATTAAGTTACTTCCCAAAAAATTAACTAATTCCATGGAAAGTAATACTTACGTTACTTTAAGTTACTTTTGCGTTACTTTTTCCTACTTGGCTGAGGCCCTGCAGGTGGTTTTTATGACTGAGAAGTTTCATATTTCCATCGCAAAAATGTCAAGCTCTGGCCTCCCTTCTCCGTTTCAGTTTAATTCAGTATACTATTTTTATAAAATTAATTATTTCAACTGAAAAGTAACTTGCATTACTTTTTTCAAAAAGTAAGTCAAATATTAATGTGTACATTTATAAAGTAATGCGTTACTTTGCTAGTTACTTCAGAAAAATAATATAATTACGTAATGCACTTTACTTGTAATGCGTTACCCCCATTCAACTTTAGACATAGACTGTGTTTACGAAGAAAATTACGGCAAATAGTTTTGTGTAAATATGTCAGTTTAAGTGCAAGATAACATGAACTTAGTGTTTGTGCGTTGTCTAAAGAATTAAAATGCGGTTTCCAGGCATGCGCTTCAAGTGGACGTATACGCAACATTTTCAAACAGCATGTGAGAAAATCTCTTTCGTGCCGTCTTGTGCTTAAATATTTAAATTGGCAATGCCTAGCATGTAAAATAGTAATTTGGGATGACGCATGACTGACCTGATCAGGCAAATGACAGTTCTGCGCTTTTCCCGTTTCAGTCTTTTGAAAAATGCTTGCTCACTTGTGATTGGGTTAAAGGCGGGGTGCATGATTTTTGAAAAACAGTTTGGAAAAGGCAGTCGGGCTGACTACCAAAACACACTTGTAGCCAATCAGCAGTAAGGGGTGTGTCTACTAACCAAAGTCGTTGCCTGGGTTGCGTATTTGTGGGGCGGGTCTATCAAATGAAGGTCCAGATTCTTTTGCGTGTTTGTTTAGGTGATTTCAAATATCAACATTGGCTTTCAGAGATCATGCACCCCGCCTTTAATGTTGCTTCACTCAAATCTAAGTAACAAACTAAAGAACATGGGTAGAATGGTGACGGCGAGTTGAAAACTGTGGTGGGCATGTCCCCCATGTCCCCCGGGTGATCTACGCATATGGTCCCATTTAGAATACATTTACATTTATGCACTTGGCGGACACTATTATCCAAAACGTACGGTGTATTTATGCTACAGTATACATTTTTATCGCTATGTGTGTTCCCTAGGACACAAATGCACAACCTTTTGTGTGTGTGTGTGTGTGTGTGTGTGTGTGTGTGTGTGTGTGTGTGTGTGTGTTGCAGTCGGATGACAATTTGCTTAGAGATGCACCAATATTTAATTTTTTCACAGATACGGATAGCTGATTATTCAGAATGATATCTGCCGATACCAACAGTTTGGTGTTATATTAACTTGCATTAACTAAATTGTGAAGATTTGAATGTTATGCATTCATATAATGACCATTAATATTAAACATTAAACTAGTGATGTTTCTTTACATTTTCTATACACAACGCTCAAATTTATTGCATGTTCCTGTTCTCTTTTGATTGACAGGATATATCGGCCATGACTATCGGCTATTTTTAAACTATCGGCTGATAACCGATAGAGTTAAAAATTGCTTTTACTGTCAGATACCGATTGTTGGCCGATATATTGGTACATCTTTAATTTTTTAACAGATTTTCTAGCACATTCAACAAATGTTTCAAAACCACAGTTAACTCTTTATTAGCCAGAGTAGGTGCATGGTGGGATGTTCATGCCCTGAAGTTCTCAAATTAGCGCATCCAAGATTTTTTTTTATAAACATGCTGATATTTTAACAGTGTGATCTTAAAAAATTATTGTACAATAAAACACTTTGGCATTTGATATGATATTTCACAATTTTTCAATTGCTTCAGGTATGTGAACATTACAGAAGGACATTTAGGAGCCACTGAATCACCTAAAATCTTCTTTATTGTAGTTCGTCTGGTCCAGAGGTGTGAATGGTAAGTATTTGGGCTTACTTCATCAATCCTTCAGGTGCCGATAAAAGTCTAGTACTCTCAGATCTGCGTAACACATTTTACATCCATTCCACTTCATTTCACAGATCTGTGTCCCAGCAAGACAATGCATCGCTCCATGTTTCAGTCCTGCACACACCATGGTACTGTACCAGCGGTCTGTTGTTTAGGTAAGTCGTCCTCTTCAATGATTTGTGGTTGTGATCAACAGCCCTCCTGATAAGTGGGTGACACTTGTTTCTAACCCTACCTGAAGAGAGATCACTGGTAGTTTGTGTGGAGTTTGATAATTGCGGCTGTTAGTCAGAAGTGGTGAATCCAGCCATAGAGGGACTCTCGTGAGGTATTTTTCTGTTATTACAGAGAAGCTCTTGAGGGCACCGAACCCGTCAACTAGTTTATTTAACTTAACTTATATAGCCTATACATACTTTAGCGGTATTACTGCAGATTGCTCTTTTTGAGGACTAAAAATAATTTAAATATGTATTTGTTTAATAGAAATTGTGTCAAAATAACTTGATCTTTCGAGTGCACTTCTTGTGCACACCTACAGAGGGCGCTGCCCATTGCAGCATTAAAACCTACTTGCATTAAACTGTCTATACATTTGTATTTTCAGTTATTTAGTTTTAATAGTTATTTTGTTATATAGTTATATATGCATATGCATACATTTCCTTGGTAAAGCATTGCAAAGGTCATTGGTTTGATCCAAGGCATCATCACACATACGAATGCACTGTAAGTCACTTTGGATAAAAGCATCTTCCAAATGCATAAATGTAAATACATTTTCAGCTCATGAGAATAAATAAACTGTAGATTGCATATAGCATTATATTGAGTGAAATAAAGTTTCATATGTGTATTTACATTCATGCATCTGGCAGGCGCTTTTATCCAAAGCAACTTACAAGCTATACATTTTTTTGTCAGCATGTGTGTTGCCTTGGTTCAAACCCTTGACCTTTTGCGCAGATATACTAAACAAAAGAAAAAGTGTGTTTTGTGTAGAGAAGCTCTTACGGCAAGGAAATTGTCAGCTTTCTCTCCAAAGCCATGTGACAGAGCCTCCGTGCTCTTTATATGCATTCATAGTCCTAGTTTAAATGAATGTAGATTATAAGACATAATTCAAAGCATATCAGTTTACACAATAACACAGGAAATCATGTTCGCTCCATTGTCTGCATATCTCTACCTCCTCAGGTAAAAGGACAACATTTGATGGCTTAGATTTACTCTTGTTTACTTCCTAAAAACTGCGAGGCGCCCCCCCCCCAACCCTGTCCCTCCTTCAGTCGCCTCCTTCCTCTCAGCCCACCCAATTAAAAAGCAAAAGAGGGGAAAAAAGCACATTGCTGCCTTGCAAGTATTACTTATCACATTAATTAAAAACCGGTGGCACAATGGGAGCCCGCAGCTGCAGAGGAAAGCCAGGGAAATTAACAAACGTTTGATTTGTTGTGTTGTGGATGTGACATTTATTATACAGGTCAAAGTAAAACAAAGACCAAAGCCCAAATATGCTAATGGGGATCTGGCAACCTGGGGCAGTTGTACAAACACTGAAGACTGGCTAAATTTCCAATGTTTATTACTGTTACCCACTGTCATCTGTTGATGTATGATAGCAATCTCTTGGTAAATTGTGTACATTTCTGTAGTGAGTAAGTAAGTGTACATTTCTCTAGTAAGGTTTAACTCTAAAGCGTTTTGACAAAATTATTTTTAAATTCATGGAAATTGATTGGTCAAAAGGTGTGGGAACCTCGGAGAGAGGTCAACACTTTCTTTGACATACTGTGACTAGACATTATGCAGATTTCACGGGGGCAGCAGGCAACTGAATCATCCCGAATAGTGTGGGCATTGATTTGTCTGGGTGGGTGGCCGGGTGTGCGATAAAGGGGGGGGGGCACTTTCCAGAACATTTTACAATAACAATGACAACACCACACATTGCGAAGTGTTACCTTTGCAGATTTTGCTCAAAGTTATATAGTGTGTAACCGCAGGCTCGCACAGGTTGTGGATGCTACTAGATCTAAGGGTGAAATGCTCTCGGTGGTCATGCTAACTAATGATGATATGGTGAAAGATGAAGTAGTAATGAGTCAAATGGCAGAAAATGACAGTGAGTGATGCAGTGTGTAATTGCGAGTCTATCAAGAGGCATCAAGACAGTGGGCTTGTGCTGGGGGGAAACCATTGAAATGCTGCTTATTTGCCTGGGGCTGCACTTTAACATGACCCCAGTGGCAAAAAAAGACAATTTAAAGACTTCAAGTGCAACCCTGCAAGCTGCACACCAATTAAGGTGTCCTGATGGGTTCAGGGGCAATCCAGGATAATGTGTCCAACCTTAACTATCTCTCTCTCTTGCTCTCTCTCGCTCATATTCATTATTTTCTAATACATTCTGCCATTGTAAAACCTTGAGTTCATCAACTTCGTATCAAGGCATGAAACCCTTGAACCCATGAAAGCACTGTCATCTGTCATTAAGCGAGTTATTCTTTATTCAAAATGTATCATATTTTAAAGTGATAGTTCACAGAAAAATGAAAATTCTCTCCCTTATGTTATTCTAAACCTGTATGTTGTTTTGTTGCTTTGTTCTATAATAAGATATTTTAATATATGATGGTTACAACAAAGTTGCTGGTACACATTGACTTCTATAGTAGGATAAGGAAATACTATGGAAGGCAGTAGGTACCGTCCATTGTGTGCTTACCGTCATTCGTCAACATTTCTTAATTTGTGTTTTACAGAATAATAAAACTCATACAGGTTTAGATAAAAAAATTTTGGTTGGATAAAATATGGACAAACCCAGCCATTGGTTGAATTTATTTTAGAAAATGTCCATATTTGATCCAACCATGGGTTTAAACAACCAAGCATTTTAATATAGAAATATACAGTTATCAATAAGGGGAGTGAGTTGAATTCATACCCTTTTTTAAAATTGTCTGAAATGTTCAAGAGCAAATGTGTTACGTTGATTTATACTGAGCCTCTAAGCTACATTGGAGTAAAAAAATCTAAAGTTTAGTTTTTATGTGCTCACGTGAAACTTTTGTGTGCTCACGCAAAACCTTCATTGAAGTTTCACGTACGCACACAAAACTAAACTTAATTAAATTTTTGCTCCATGTGCTCACGCAGAATTTTTCTTTAAAGTTTAGTTTCGCGTGCTCATGTGAAACTATCGCGTGCGCACGCGAAAGTTTCACATACGCACACGAAATGAAACGCGTTAGTTTCACGTGCGTACGCGAAATCTAATTTTTCCTCCATGTGCTCACGCAAAACCTTCATGTGCAGAATTTTTTTGCAAAGCTATAGTTTCGCGTTCTCACGTGAAACTTACGCGTGCACATGTGAATCTATCGCGTAGTTTCATGTTCCACAACATTTATTTAATTAAAAATTAAATAAAGTTTAGTTTCGCGTGCGCACGTGAAACTAGCACGTGTAGTTTCGTGTGTGTACGTTAAATTAAACTTTATTTAATTTTTGCTCCATGTCCCATTGGGGGCTCCATAGATTTAGAACCTAGAAAAGCATCTTTTTTTGAATAACAAAAAAATCTTTCAATTTTTACAATGTCATGGCAATTCATACGTATTTTACTAGGTGGTTAAAGCCCAAAGTATAGTCTGTTTTTTCTGCGCAACCTACACATACAAAGTATTAATCTGATGACAAAATTTGCGTCACACGCGCTGTACGTGGACCCTCACTTATGCATAAAACAGGACCCATACTTCTAGCTTAACTCTTTCCCCAGTATCAACGAGTTGTCTCGCAAATTAGAAGAAAACATTTCCCTGCCAATTACGCTTTCCTGACGAGTTTTTATGGTAATATATAATTCCGCTATTATCCACTAGGTGGCGCTCTTACCTACGTTTACTTCAATATTTTCTATGTAAATGTTAATCTATCACGACAAACTATATATTGTTGGAAAGGTCTAAGAATGTAGTTTTCATATTTCAAAACCTTTTAGCAGTAATAATAATGCAGTAACTGTAATTTATTCATTTGTGACACAAGTATGCAGCAAACCTCAAAGCAAACCAGCACAAACCTCAGTTTTTTGACAATTTTATGTATTAAAAATTATACTATATTGCATTTTTATTTATTACAAATAAATGTAAACTGCTTTAAAAAAAATATTTTCACCTCTAGACACTTCCCTAAAAAACGTTAAAGTGTCTTCTTTAAAACCAAAAATTACCAAAATTAAAACCAAAATTAGGCTTCTAGACAAAAAAAAAATGCCAGAGTTATATTAATTTAAAGGTGTATATCACCTTTTCACCAACCCCTCACTCAAAAAGGGCTGCGCCAGTTAAAGGGATAAACTCTGTGTATGTTTTGATTATCGTTCTGAATCTTATCTCTTACAAAAGTCCTTTACAAAAATTATTTCAGCTTTTTTGCTCAAATTTTGGTGTTTTTGAAGAAACCTAGTCATATTTGAGAGGTTATAAAAAGAGAATAAATGAAGATAGGATTAAACTTGTTTTCCGATTTGTTTATTTATTTGTTTAAAAGCAAAGGGTCTGTTCTTTCATTTTAAATATATTGTATGTTTATATATTTATAGAAGCAAATTTCCTGCAAGGCATTTTGTGAAAATCACAAAAAATGCTGGCGGGCAACTGTTTTGAAAAAGGCTGGCGGGGAATGAGTTAATTCATATTAATTCATACAACCACATTTGTACATTTTTGTTTGATTTGCTTTTGACCCTTAGTGGCGTTAGGGCCGGTTTAGGAGTGGGATTTTGACGATTTACTTTTGTACGAATTCATCCGAATTAGCCAACTTAAAAAATATGTACGAATTCTTGTGAGATCAAGCGTGGAAAATTGAATTCTGAAAAATATGTTGCAAATGAATGCAGTGATGTCATTTCTCATGCGGTTATCAAGGATAAAACTAATTTAACTAATTTAAAAAATGTATGTGAAAGACAGTAATGATAATGATTTTTTTAATTATTCGTGCATTCGAAACCTGAATAAACTATTAAATCTGTGTAAAATTTTAAGCAGGAACATTAGTTGTCCATGCATCGTGTGTCTCCCTCTCTTTCTTCCCAAAACCTGTTAGTTAATTCTCTCCAAACTGTCAACAGCGGTAGCCTCCATTTCCCAATGTTTTTTTTTTCTCTCGCTGCAAATGATAAATGACTTGCGGTCGCCAGATTTTCATTAAAACCCCCGTGTGTCACATTTAACCTGCGTTCACTGAAATCAATTATCCAGCTATCACAGGGGCAGACGCTTCGGGGGAAGCAGGAGATCGGCATCCCTCCATCAGCGTTTCAATTAGGAGGTAAATAATCAGCATTTGAAGGCCTCTCTCTCTTTTGGGTCCTCCCTAGAGTACTCTCTGTCTTTCTCAAGCATATTGGCAATAGGCTGATGACTCAATATGGTGTTTAATAGCAGTTGCAGCTGGGCTGAGAAAAATGAATTTTATTAACGCTGTTCTGAAATCAGGCTTTAGGGCTTCTCTTTTAAAGACTGGAAAGGATTTAGATAAACGGAGGCTGATCTTGGATCAGCGTGGGTCTCGCCACCTGGTGCTAATGTTTTGTTTGCTCTGTCTGTGTTTGGTATCTGCTGAGCTCCCAGCAGCCCCTGGGGCATACGGATGGCATGATGCCAATGTGGAGGTGGGGTATCTCGTGGGTGGATGATTGTGGCACAGAAAGACGGCTGTTTAGGCCTAAGGCAACAGTCTGAAGGGTCAATGGTGGGTATTTTGGTGTCAGAACACATTTAAAAATGTGTTTCATTAGGTTAATTAATGTACAAGCACCATTTAGAAGCAGCTGGAGGCAAGAGTCTTCACGCACACATTGGGAACATGGGAATGTAATAGGCACTGTATGGATCTTCTTCACACACTAAGGGAACCATGTGTACCAATCATTTCTACTTAAGCAATACGATGCAAAAGGTCAAGCTTTATTTTGGAGAGTCATGGTTGTAGAGGTAGAAAGGCATCCAATGCCTACAGTAAGCACATTTTTGCTTATAGGTGCATTGTGTGCAAGGATCTCAGGAACTGTATTTTTTTATTACCTTAGAACAATAGATTTTCTAATAAGATATTAGATTACTTCTGATTCATTTAATTTCTCACCATTTCTTGCCCATATTTTATTATAAGGCCACACACAAATATAATTCTCACTAATATATTTCCTATAGCCTTCATGCTGTGCCTGAAATTTTCCAGATTGATATGTAATTTCTTTGCTTGGCTCCTGTGTGTGTTTGCGGTCATTTTGGCTGGTAGCATTCCTACAGATTATTACAAACAGAAAGCTGAAAAATGCCAGTGTCAACAGCACGGATACAAACACTTTGTGTCTAGAGACAGAAACAAATCGACTTTGGCATTTAGTCAATTGGGTACCTATGATTACAGAGAGGTTCAGTCATAAGCTGCGCCCAAAAACCCACACTTGCTGTATTTCCACTTGACTACTTACGTGACGTATTTCCTGTATTTGGCCCAAATGTTCTTGTGGGTGGGAAGATCCCAAGCGTGCATGTAGAATTATTTACCGGATGGGGAAAATGTCAATCCAGGCATTGGCAGCAATTTGCACCAAAACGCATTCATTTTTTATTTATTTAAGTTTTTATTTAAATAAAATGAACAAACAAACATTTTGAAATGCAATTTGCTGAACTTAAAGATTATTATCTACAAAGAAACAGAATTCTTTGCACGTTTAAAAAAACTAAAAGCTTTTTTAAAGTTTATTGTTTATTCAGTAGTCCCTGAATAAACCACACAATTAAAGGATTAGTCCATTTTCTTAAAAAAAATCCAAATAATTTACTTACCACCATGTCATTCAAAAGTCAGTCGTGAAGAAATTATGTTTTTTGAGGAAAACATTCCAGGATTTTTCTTATTTTAATGGACTTTAATGGACCCCAACACGTAACAGTTTAAAATTGCAGTTTCAATGGAGTTTCAAAGGACTCTAAACGATCCCAAACGAGACATAAGGGTCTTATCTATGTCTTACAACTTCTCGTCTATCTCCGGTCCTGTGACGCGCCAGCGCAACATCACGTAATTGTGTAATACCATGGAAAAGTCACATGTTACATACAGTTGTGTTCAAAATTATTCAACCCCCCAATGCTGTTAAGGGTTTTAGGGAATTTAGTGTACATTTGTAATTGTATTCAGAATGAAATCCTACAATGACTTCTTAAAGAACCATATGCAACTAAAATGACATCAATTGGTTTTGTAATATAGTAGTAAATGTTTCTTTTGTGAATTCTTCATTGACACAATTATTCAACCCCTTAAAGAACTACCACTCTGAAGAACAGAGGTTCATTGAAGTGTTTTCAATCAGGTATTGATAACACCTGTGGATGTCAGGGAACAGCAATAAAGCCTAATAAGCACCAAGGCAGCTTTAAAATGACTGTGATACTCAACTCCTTCTAAACATTTACTGGTGTGGTTACAAACATGGTGAAGTCAAAAGAATGGTCCAGGAAGACAAGAGAAGAGGTGATTAATCTTCACAGGAAGGGCAATGGCTAAAAGAAGATTGCAAAGATGTTAAACATACCAAGAGACACCATAGGAAGCATCATTCGCAAATTCAAGGCAAAGGGCACTGTTGAAACGCTTCCTGGTCGTGGCAGAAAAAAGATGCTAACTGCGACTGCTGTGCGCTATCTGAAGCGTAGAGTGGAAAAAGTCCCCGTGTGACTGCTGAGGAACTGAGAAAAGATTTGTCAGATGTGGGTACTGAAGTTTCTGCTCAGAAAAGACATTTGTGGTTATTTCATTATAAATGTTATGTTATATTTGTCTGACCTACACATGCCTCTTTGATGTAATTGTAAGCAGCATGACTGAATGATAAAAATAAATGTCAAACCGGCCATAACAATCAATTTCAGTTGGGGTTGAATAATTTTGAACACAACTGTATATGAAGTGCACATTTGCAGACCATTTTAAAACAATAAACTGACACAAAGACATTAATTAGTATCACTCGACATACAAAAACGTCGGAACGGTCCTCTTTCTCCACACTTGTAAACACTGGGGCGTAGTTTCGCATACGTCATCCATGACCTTTCGGCGTAATGACGTATTACATGAGGTCGCGCTGGCGTGTCACAGGACCAGAGATAGACGAGAAGTTGTAGTTTAAAGTGCACATTTTTATTTTTCTTGTCTAAAATGACAATCGTTTCGCTAGATAAGACCCTTATGCCTCGTTTGGGATCGTTTAGAGTCCTTTGAAACTCCGTTGAAACTGCAATTTTAAACTCCATTAAAACTGTTAAGTGTTGGGGTCCATTAAAGTCCATTAAAATAAGAAAAATCCTAGATTGTTTTCCTCAAAAACATAATTTCTTCTCGACTGAACAAAGACAGACATCAACATTTTGGATGACATGGTGGTGAGTAAATTATCTGGATATTTTTTTCTAAGAAAATGGACTAATCCTTTAATGTTGTTTCTAATTATGTGATAAAGCCGTTGCAGATGTTTTACAAAATACATAACAATGTTTGCACCAATGAAACGTGCAACACTTTTCGTTTTATAACGAAAATATGTAATATCGATTTATTAACCTACAATTAAACATTTCTTGACATCTCGTGAGGTTTGGGCAAAAATCTCACAATTTACTTCCAGAACATGATGCATGATGGGATATGCTTAGCTTTGAATACCACTTTAAAGCGGTATTCGAGTTAGTGTGGGTTTAGTTTAGGTTAAGGGCACTGGCCTTTACCAGTTTTAAGACATGGGACAGTCTTCCGCACTTAATTCTTGTCGCGTGCACGTGCTCTTGAGTGGCCAAGACCGCAAATGTGGGTATTTGTACACAGCCATAGACTGGCGGCTCTTGTCTCACTTTCTCTTTTATTATATATGCCCTTCAGACTGCCCAAATCACTGGTCACACGATTTGATTACGTTTATTATATCAATGATTCGATTCGATATCACGATGCTTGCGTACTCAATTTTTTATATTACTGCATAGGCAACTCTGTCTCCCTCACACTTTTACTGCTGCGGCTCTTTGTTGTTTTTCTAGTCGAAGCCCAGTATTAAAAAAAAAAAATTGCATCGATGCAGTCGTTCACATTAGCATCGCGATGCATCAAAAAAGTTTATATTCAACAACCCTAGTTCACAGTCCTGTTCTGTTGACGTATGTATGAACGAGTCCATGCCAAGTTCACACCCATTTTTTGATTTCTTTCAACTCCCAGACAAAAGACTTTTTCTGGGTTCTCTTACAACATTGGGTATTGATCTCACACCCTTTGCCCTCTGATCTTTTAGAGCTAACACAGATCAAAGCTGATGAAAGAAAAATGTCTATCTTTCCCCCTATTTCTGTGTTTCCCTATACAAGGTGTCCTGCCATTTTTTTGGAATTGCTTTATCTTCAGGTACGGATGTATCCAAAAAGTTTTCTGTTACCATCAAGTTATTCTTTTAATCTTGTTGTTCCTCTTAGTACCAACCCATGGACCAGGTCAATAAGGCAACTCATGAATAATGCTAAAATCATGTTTAAGGCCTACACTACAGTATGAGATATTGCATGGTTTTCAACATGAAATTGTGAGAGTTACATTTAATTTAAGTCAATCAAAACTTGGCCACCTGGCTCTTTCATGTTGGTCCACCTACAGTCTAGTACCAAGCCAGCATAAACTATTAAAATGCTAGTTTAGTTCATTTCAAAATCAAGACATTTATGAGCCATTTCAATGATGCATTCTTTATCCACGTTCTGTCATAATTACTAAAGGATCAATTTTGAAAGGAGCAGAAATATGCTTTGTATCAAATACATTTAAAAATCAGCTCGGCGTCATGTATTTTCAATGCAATATGTTCTTATTCCTCATGTGTATTTCCAAGGACAGTGAGTTTTAAGCTTTCGCTAATTGTAAAAGAGAGACAACGTCAGTAATGCGCTGTGGGACGGCCGTCTGTTTGTTTGGCATTTGCTGGAACCTCATTTCAAGAGACCACTATTTGTCTTCAACACACACACCTGCTAGAGAATATGTGAGTTCAGTATTCAATTATCCGAGAGAGAGAGAGAGAGAGAGAGAGAGAGAGAGAGAGAGAGAGAGAGAGAGATAGCGTGACTGCTATACCCTCTGTCAATATTTACTTGTCCCTCTGTTAATGCGCAGTCTTCTGGGAAACATTTCATATTAAGTGATTTGAAACTCTGTTTGCATATCAGTCAGCTGTATTACACGAAGCCTCTTTCAATTGATGATATTGGGATTAACTTACGTTTTTGGAATCCCATAGGAACATTTTATATTCGTGTTATAGCTGTGAACACATCGTGAAGATTTCAGTTGGTCTAAGTTTCAACTTTTTCTCCGATTTCTAAAAACCTTAGTATGAAAAATGAAAGTAGAGATAAATTATGCAATTGCATCAAGGCTAAAGAGTATATAGCTATAAAAATTATGTGTATAGCTAGCTCGGAAATTTGGCCTTGGAAGAAGTTAATGTGACCCTTGATATTTGTAGCTATTACCCAAAATATATTGTATGCGTCAAAATGATCGCTTTTGATGCCAAAAATTATTAGGATATTAATTAAACATCATGTTCCTTTAAATTATTTTGTTCTATTTCCTACCGTAAATATATACATTGGACAACTTTAAATGCGATTTTCTCAATATTTTAATTTTTTTGCAACCTCAGATTTTAGATTTTCATCTTCACCAAATATTAAGTCTCATTCACTAAGCATGCGTACGCACAAATTGGTCTTAAAATGTGTGTACAGATGTTTTAACTTACAGATCATGATTCAACAAAAACTTTCATACTAAAATTTATTTTAAATGTATGCAAAAACATAAGAACAACTTAGACCACACATGCGCAATAATCATGAACAAGGAAAAAGAACCCTACGTATATATATTTGTGTTATATATTTTATATATATTTTTTCCTTGTTCATGATTATTGTGTATGTGGTCTAAGTTGTTCTTACATTATTGCATACACTGTAAAAAATTCGTATAATAACAGTGTAATTGCAGCTGGGTTGCCGGTAACCTACCATAGATTTAAATGTATGTTACCCACTGGCAACATTTTGTTCAAAGTTAAATGAACATTAAACATTAACAAGTCTTTGTCTTTACAGAGTAAAACTAAAAAACAGCATCAAGCAAAACATTCTGGGAAACAAAATCTGAAGCAAAAAAACAGAAAAAAGGTTGATGATGATTTCTGGTTCCCAGAATGCTTTGCATGAGGCTGTTATTGTATGGTTTTGTTTTGTAAAGATAGAGACTTGTTGATGTTTAGAATTTATTTAATTTTGAACAAACTCTTGCCAGTAAATAACATAAATTTAAATGTACGGTAAATTACTGGCAACCCAGCTGCAATAACATTTTAATTTCTACTGAATTTTTTACAGTGTAAATATATACATTGGACAACTTTAAATGCAATTTTCTCAATATTTTTATTTTTTGCAACCTCAGATTTCAGATGTTCAAATAGTTGCATCTTCACCAAATATTAAGTCTCATTCACTAAGCATGCCTATGCACAAATTTGTTCTTAAAATGTGCGTCCAGATGTTTTAACTTACAGATCATGATTCAACAAAAACTTTCATACTAAAATTTATTTTAAATGTATGCAAAAACATAAGGCAAAAGAACCCTACGTATAATACAGTATATATTTGTATATTTTATATATATTTTTTCCTTGTTCATGATTATTGTGTACACGTGGTCTGTCCTTACGTTATTGCATACATTTAAAATACATTTTTGTATAAAAGTTTTTGTTGAATCATGATTTGTAAAATAACAAATGTGTGCGTACACATGCTTAGTGAATGAGACCCAATGTCCTATCCTAAAAAAACATCAAAGCTTATTTATTCAGCGTTCAGATGATGTATAAATCTTAATTTACAAAAAAATTAAAAAAAATTTGGTGCAGGGTCACATGTGGAAGCAGAAATAACATTTAATTTTCTTTTATTGTAATTTAGCATTATTGTATTTGCTTTCTTTTGTATTTTGGCATATATTGAGACTAGGGCTGGGAAAAGATTAATCGCGATTAATCGCATACAATATAAAAGTGATTTTTGGCATAATATATGAGTGTGTGCTGTGTGTAATTATTATGTACATATAAATACACACACATTCCTGTATCTATTTAAGAAACATTTACATGTGTATAAATATTTATTTATATTTTTTATATATTATATATAAATTTAAAAGAATTATATATAAATAAAAGAATGTGACATGAATATATGTATGTGTGTGTGGTTAAATGTACACAATAATTACGCAGTACACACACATATATTATGCAAACAATGACTTTTGTTTTGTATGCGATTAATCGCGACTAATCTTTTCCCAGCCCTAATTGAGACATTTATTTAAGATATCTTGTGTAAATTGAAAAGATGAATGTAAGATTAATGAGGTTTGTTTCCTCAATGGAGAAGTCAAGTGAACTTGACACTCTCAATTGAGCTCAAATCAATCTCTGCTGAATAAAGAAAAACAATTAAGATATTAAAAATATCTCACTTTCCTATAATTTGTGGTACCACCTATATAGTAATTATTTCCATTAAAACAAACTTGAGTCAAAACTTTATTATAATTTTCCAATCCTCTCTTTTACACTTTAATCATTTTTTTTCATATTGTCATAAGTATACTTTTATTGGCTAAAACCTGATTTGCGCACGCAGCATTTGAGTTCAGATGAAACCGAATTAAGAAATGGCCCGCCATCTGCTTTTGATGGGCACCGGGTCTGATGCAAAGTCACCCTTGTCATCCACAGCTGTTGCCGTATAGCGATGTCAGAAATGGTCCGCCTTTGTGAGACAACACGGTTAATTTATTAGAGATTGATTCTCGTTCTCTGGCCCTGTCAAAAACCCTGAGGAGGTAATTGAGGTTGAAAGCCTGCTATATTTTGCAGCTCCAGTGTATGATGTGGTTCTTTTGTGGTTCATTGTACATTTACAACGATGAAGGACAGACCTTGAGATATAGATTCTATAAGAATCATGTCAAAGGAGGCCCATACTGTCAGTTTGCGTCTTTGTTCGACTCAGACAAGGACGCTAGTTACGTGTTAGCAAAACATAACCAATCACGCAGAGCAGAATATGTTGAATTTGAAGGACACATTTCAGTACTTGAATACTGACATTGTTCTCGGCAAACACTTCAAAATCATTTTCTGAACGTCACGATTTTCGCAGAATTTCTAAATTAAATCAAATCGTAATCCGTGCATCCAAATTGGCGGGACTATCTCGGAGGCTCACGTGGTTTATCAAATCAACGTGACAAGATAATCTCGGCTTCTGTATTAATCTTTCACATCTGGATGTTTGAAAGCATAGGCGTTTGCGTGAAGTGTTTGCCGCCTTCTGTTCGAACGAAGCAGAGGGTTCTCCAACTTTACATGGCATAAATGAACAATTCAACCTAATCCCTAATCCAGCTCACATCAACCAAGCCAAGTTTATTTTTATATGGCACAAGAGCCCATGCCAAGGAATTCTGGAATGCTGTTCGGAGCTAAAACCCTGAAAATCCACAAAGGGTTCCAGTCAACCCAATTACAAATCCCCACACCAGTATGGTCATCAAAACACTGGAGAATTATATGATAGTATGGTTGTTTGAAATCATGGTTGGGTAAATATGGTCAAACCCAACAGTATAATGGGTGATTCTCACGAAACCATTGAAACCCCACGGCACTAATGATCTTAGCTTGAACATGTGTAATAGACTAACAATAAAAAGCATCAGAAATAACACAATACTGTGGTCTACCTTGCACAATGTTTAGAATTTATAATTGGAAATTTTATCTCATTTTCTGCTGAAATTCTCATTACCGCATTGTGTCCGGCTGTGTTTGAACATGCGTTATGTTGTAATATAATCAAATGAACACAAAAATATTAAGAAAAAAAATAAATGGATGTTTTGCTAGACTACTTTAGATGACAGAAAAAATATTTACCGAATATTCATGTATAATAATAATGAAGAAAAATTAGGAAAATGATGTGTCCATGCCTGATGTTCTCATCCTCCGCAACACTTTTTGAGAACAGTTTAAGCACACATACAGAATTTTAATAAAGTTTGATTTTGAGTGACCAAGCACATGGACCAGTTACTTCAAGATGGCTACCAGGTAAGATCATTTTTTGCAGTTAATTTGAAATATTGTCTTGTCAGAATGCTTACGACATTTTGATTATCATTACCGCAACAGATGCTTATTAAATATTAATTTAATTAATAGAAGCATAATACTTTGATTTTAAATGCATGTGCAGAATCTCCAAATTATGTTCTTTCAGGTTTGTCATGTCATTTTGAAAATATGTCAGTGTCGATGTTTTCTGACTGTTGCGGTAATGAGATTTTTTAGGACTAACTTTTTAAATTATGTTACAAAAAGTGTTAAATGATAAGTAAAAGTTTTTAAATTAATGTTCCCATTTACTCCAGACTTTGTTTTTCAATGTCTGGTGGGAAAAAAAGTAAATGTAAGCAATTTTTACATTTTCATGCTTGACATTTTTAAAACCAAGTTTTCGTGAGAATCACCCATATATCCATATTTGACCCAATAATGGGTGGGAATAACCCAGCATTGGTTAATTTAAACCCAATGGTTGTGTTTTTCCATATGTTAATCATAAATGTTTATAATTCAGTCCTATTACTTATTAAGAACCAATGTCGACATTTTAGCATTCCCAAATTCCTCTATTTTTAGGCAACTTTGGGAAAAGCAAGCCCTTCTCACATGCAAGAAGCACTCATTGCAACACTCATTGTAGGTTGGAAGTTCAATGTTAAGAGCAAAACAACATCTACCTGCTTAAAAATTTATGGAGACGTTGAGTGAACTTGTATGTCCAAAAAGTGTAATCATCACAAATCATTAAATTTTCATCGAACCAGTTAATCAGTCAGCCCGCATTCTTTCAGCCTGTAAGGAGATACGAAACATTTGCGGTATGGAGCCATCTGACACCCGTTTCCACGTCAACCCCTCTCCATCCTTCGGCATACCGTTCTGGATGAACGTCTCTCTAACTGTTTTTTAATCAACTGGTTTGCATATGGAGTCCCCACGGGTCAGTTCCTCAGAGAATACGGGGTCATTGGTTCCTACACAGCTGACTGGGTGGCCAGAATAGGAGGAGGGAACTTAGGGGCGGTTTACTTCACCTGCTAGCTTGATTCAATACAAAGACATTAGCATTTAGTGCATTCAAGTTTACAGCAACGACGATATCCAGTCAGAATTATGGGTAGTAACCACCATGAATAGTCAGCTTTGTGCACAGGTTAAACACTGCCGACTTAGCCGTGTGGACATTAGCAAAGGGGTGATGCACTGAATTTGAATGGAGACGAATGATAGGGGCGTATTTGGGAAAATTACCCATCATACTCTCCGGGTATCACTCACACACAACACAATCCCACTGGGACGGCATGCCAGACCTAGTGGATAGACACGCATTAACACCCGTGACTTCCCTTCTTCCCGGCTTGGAAAAATGAAGATGTTCATTAACTTGAGGGGATTAGTGAACCTTTAAATCATTTCTATGATAATACATGGCTGGGTGTGAGCAGATAACTGAAGGCTCGCCTTATCTACACAAACACCTTCAATGTAGATCACCTCGTGGAATTTACACCTAATGTTACATTTTTCCTTAAACTACCTATATAAACCACCTTATATTGTAACATATTTGTACTGTTCGCTGGCCTCTGATCTGTTGTAGAAAAAAAGTTTCTGAACTTAAAATAATGATACATTTTATGTTTAAATATTTATCTATCTATATATGTGCATTTAGTTAAACTTACTCAATTGTTTTTAGTTACCGTAGTACAATTAAATTGAGTTGATCCGAGTTAAATTTAGCAATGCTACTATTCTGTCTACATCAACAGTACACATTAGTAAGCTAACCATAACTAACACTCAAAATTGAAACAGAAGCTGATTATGGCATAAACATTTCCAATGTAAATGCTTTCTAATCAAGTTAATGTGGCTCTAATGCGTTCTTATCAAAACAATACTAAATAACTGATACATGTCAATGAGAAGTAAATGCTCTACTCGTCTGCACAACAACAAAACAGAAACTCTTTCAAATACAACATTCTAAACATTGCTAAGTCCCCCTCTTTTCTTATCTTAATTAATAATGCATAAAAAACTGTTATTTTGATATTTTCTCTTATTATACAGTCTCATAGAATTTTGCTTCTTTCTTTTTGATTTAAAATTGAGAGCATATGGATATTGCATTTCTTTCAATATTTTTAATATTCTCAATCTTGAAGTGTTTTATTATTTATTATTAGGGGTCAACCGATAAGGATTGTATAAAAATGCATTTATATATATAAAGATGTTTGCAACTTTGCATATAGTCCACAACACAAAATAGTAACTGGATTTACAAAATTAAGTTTAAAAGTTTACATACAGGAGGCCTACACCCAAAAATGGGTCCCTATATCAGTCACTCGTGCAGTAGCCTTATAAAGATCCTAATATGTACTATTTAGGTACAGATATTTATATATAGGTAAAGATATAGATATTTGGTTACCCTTGAGGTACTAATACAAACTATTAGTAGCAAATGTGTGTTTTTGGGTACTGCCCCAGTGACATCTAGGGATCATTTTTTGACAGTGTGTACAATGTTGCCAGGACAATCAGTGAGAGTTTTTAGGTTTTGACCCTAACCCATCCCCTACTGAAAAAATAAGCTAAACCAGCATACGATGGTATCCCAGCCTGCTTTTAGATGGTTTAGTTAAGGTAACAAGCTGGTCTAGATGTGTTAAGATCTTTTTTTAAGGACTTAGCTGGAGAGGCTTAAAGACCAGCTGACCCACCAGCTTTGCCAGGCTGGGAGAATCATCTTAAACCAGCTACCGCCACCTTAAATCAGCTAAAACCAGCCAACAATCTTAAACTGGTTGTAGCAGTTTTTTTCAATAAACTGCCCTGCTGAAAAAACCAGGTCTCTCCATACTATATAGCAGTTTAGGAAATACGTTCAAAAAAACATTTGGCCAACGATTGATGTGGATGTTATCACATGACTGCATTTTGGTTTGTTTTAACTTAAGGTCGGATCAGACCAATCAGTGTGGTGTGAAAGAGAACCAAAACAGCTAAAAAAAACCTACAATGTATAATTTTTTGCCTTTGGTCCGGACCAAATGAACCGAACTACGGATGTGAAAGTACCCAAAAAGGTAACATCGTACATTTAGTAACTTCTATACTGTGAGACAAATGTGTGATAAATCTTTGCTGAAGCTGTTCCTCACAGTTTATTCATACAAGCTTTCCTGTGGTTACTTGGATTTGTGCCTGTGATATAGACCCCCCCCCCCAAAAAAAAAATCATGCCACTCACACGTTTTATAACAATAAATGAGCAGACACGCCTCTTCTGCCAGAGTCAGGAAAGATAACTTTCCAACTTTGTTTTGACACTTTTGATTAAGGAGCTGTGGAGGAACACCTGTACATCTGCCGGCACAATGCCTCCCTCCTCTGGGAGATTGATTTTTTCCTTTTTTTTTTACATTAAACCCCCTGCTTTTGTCTAAAGCTACAAGGTCCTTTGTTATGCTAACAACCCCGTGGAAGATTTCCAATTCAATTCCACCTGAACGCTGGTCAGCTCCGCGCTTCTTTTGTACCCTCCCCAGGGCCCCTTCTTGTCTTCTAAACGGCAATTTAGCGATCACAGCGGACGGAGGAAAATTGACAGACGGTGGAGGAGGAGGAGGGAAATCTTTGTCATGATATTAGAGCCATCAAGTCTAATTCCGTTTTCCGGTATTAGGAGCTGTATTAGTTCAGGGGGTTTAACATATACTTGCTATCATAATATTAAAGATGTTTTATGCTGAGAGAAGGAGAAAACTTTCGGTGAGCAATAGATTTTACAGCACACATGGGCGATTCTCGGGAAATTAGAGGTGTCATGAAATATTTTGACAAAAAAAGTAAATGCAAAGTAAATGCTATCAAAATAAGAAGCATACAGTTACAAACATCTCTTCATGTACTATTTTGCACAATATTTCAAATGACATTATACAAACCAATTTTGTTGTTTTTTACGCATTTAAGGGGAAAAATTTCATTACCGCAACGTGTCCATGACTGGAGTTGGGTTCTTTGACATGGAAATATTTATAATTAAAAAAATCAAATGCTTTAGTCCGTCTTATACTATAAACATTTACAGTAAAGAAACATATGGTATTTGGGGATCATTGGTAAATGTAAAGACAATAATAAGGAATATAAATGTGGCCAAGACTAATTTTCTCATCCTCCGCAACAATTTTCAATCATTGTTTAAGCCCTCAAGGAACTAACATTTTCAAAAAATTTGTTGGAAGGGACATATTTGACTGTGACACTCAGCTAATGGGTATTTTTTTCTCAAGATAAAAGTTGAAATTTTGTTTATTTTAGTTCTCATTACCGAAACATGAGTTTGTAACTGCATATATTTTATGTAATATCATGTTGCGGTAATGACAATTTTTGATAATGATAATCTAAAAAATTTAAATAATTCTATAGGAAATATCTGAAGAGTTTGGTTCCAAAACGCGATAAATGCCATTTTTGAAAAAAATGAGTTACTGCCAAAATCAGTATTATATCAGGTCAGTAGTTAAAAGTAAATAATTAATTTTACGCAAAATCCAATACCCGCCGTGATATTCTGTCATCTTTTCTCCCTTTTTTCCCAAAATACGACAAACGGCACTCCTCCTTTTTTACAGAACGCAATAAATCCATTCCTGATATTACAGCCCACCAATCACGCAATGTTAACAAACAATGGCGGCGCGCTGAGTACACAGAGTCCTAGTTTTCCTCATCTACTTTGTACTTGGTGATCAACAAACAAAACAAAATAATACTTTAATTGCATTGATAAACCTGTGATGGTTTTCTGTGACGGGAAAGAAACGTAAGCCATCAACATCTAATGATTTCCGCGAGAGGCACTCGGTTGCTTGTTCTCCAGACAGCATCAAGCTTCTCATGCTAAAACATTGACCCCAGAGGATATTATGAAAACTTTACATTATTTTACTCAAAGTCAACGAAAATCAAGCGGGACCAATTTTTTTTTTACAGCTGATCGCTGTGAAAATGTAAAGAGACGACGTCAAGTAGGCTATAACCGCAGCAATGTGTTCTTAATATAACAAAGTAAGTGTTTTGGTTAATGCCATTAATGTTTATTTTTTTAATCATTGTATACCACTAGTCAACTAAATAAATATAAAATGGTAAAAATGAATGCACATTTATACATTGATTTAATAGATTTATAGCATTTTGAAATAAAAAACTGTCATGGATTTATTGCATTTTGTGGAAAAAAGAATTAGTTTTTATAATAAATCTTTGAAAATCAAGTTATGGATTTGAATTTTTTATGTTTTTATAACCTAAAGATGCTATGTGAAAGTTTGTAATAGAAAATAGTGGTTTTCATCTTGTCACTTTCTTGGTATTGAAAACATGTTTTTACCGAAATTTGTCAAAATGGATTTATTGCATTTTGGAACCAAACTCTTCATTTTTAAAGCCTCTAAAAATAATGGTTACAATAAGTTTTTATATATGCAACAAAAAAAATTCTCACTGGATTTTGTGAGAATCACCCACATATAAACATGTGTTAGTTCATATTAGCTATTGTATTTACTGATGTTAACAAATACAAATTTATGATTTACAAAAAACTCAAAGAACACAAGCTAGGTTCACAATTAGAAATATATACAGTAATATATACAGTATAAGGGTCATTCAAGTCAAACCGGGACGTGTCTCCTATCTCTCTTTATGTTCATCCTTCAAGGTAAAGCTCAGCTTTTTCAATCTGCCTTACTCACTCATCACGAGAACGCTCCATTTGAGCCCAGTGTCCCGAGCGGCAGGTACCAGGCGCTAATAGACGTGAAATTACGCGTGGCAGCGAGAGGGGTGAAGTGTTTCTCATGACCAGAATGCACATGAAAGTGTAGCGCTCAGATCCGTGGCTAAACTCCCTCTTTAATGTGATACCAGTAATGGAAGCATTTGGAGATGAGCTGCGTCTTCGACATCAAAGCTAATCGAGAAATGGAAGCCAATTGGCGTTCGGCCTTAGCCGTGTGCGCGAGCGAGGGAGATGCGCACAAAAGCGGATGAGCTCTCTACCTAAGAGGATAGATGTAAGAGATGAGACTTGACAAGATCCAGACTAAAGAGGCTTCCTCTTTTAAAAACACATGTGAGCTGCCACACTGGGCCAGGGTGCAACCTGTCTAATGTAATTACGTTCATAAGCATCAAAAGCGGCCCAGAATATCCCTGTTCGCTCCTCCCTTCCCTCCCATCCCTATCCCTCTCATTCTTTCAGAGCATCACAAACTGACATGTAAATGGACTGTCGTTAAATCCTATTAGTTTGGCCTGTCATATTACAGCAAGCCAAGTCCTTTATTAAGTACTTTGCGTGACTCTTGTTGTCTATATCCAGATTAGAGGAGAGAGTGAGATAAACAGACAGTATCAGAGGCAAACACGCTGTGGATCAGTGTCTCATGTCGTTTGGGCATCTGAAGATTTTATGGGGGAGAAACACCACTGTCTTCTTCTGTGGTTCTGGATTTAAACATTCAATTAGAAGAAGGTCAGATCATTCAATTAAACCCACAGATATGGTATATTTTTATCCAGGGGTTAGGAGATGGCACTTGAACATGCATATTCATACACTTCAGACTAAATAAATACAGAATAAATTACAAAAAAAGTTAAGGGCTCGTTATAGTTGTGCGTAGGTCCTACGGCGTATAATACCTATGACGCAGTTTTTTTTTACCTGATGGGAGGGGTTCTGGTGGACCAATCACAGCGCTTGTGGTCCGCGTAGAACTCACGCGCTGTTCAAAATTTTGCAATGTGCACATCAGGCTACGCAGAGGCTACGGATAACCTCCGGCGTAGAGCTTATGCACGACTATAAATCGGGCTTTAGTTACCTGTATATATACCCTGTACAAAGGGATTTGTTGGTTTAACTTAAAAAAGTAAGTTGCCTGCACTGTAAAAAAACGCAGCATGAAATTTAAACAACTTGGTTACTATTTTAAGTTTTGACCTGTGATAAGTTGACATAATGGGCCCTATTTTAACGATCTAAGCGCATTGTCTAAAGCGCACAGCGCAACGTCTAAATGGGAGTGTCCGAATCCACTTTTGCTAATTTAACGAGGGGAAAAATGGTTTGTGCGCCGAGCGCATGGTCGAAAAGGTTTTTTTTAATGAGAAATGGCAGTATTTCGGGCGTAACGTGCAATAAACCAATGAGAGTCTCAGCTCTCATCCTCTTTAAAAGCCAGTTGCGCTGGCACTATGTCTAATCCCTATTTAGATGATGGACTTTGTAAACTGAAAAACTAAGCGGAGGAAGAAGATCCCCAGTTTAAGATTAATGTTAAATAATTGTGTTGTTTTCACTAGTATTGAAATTGTTATTTTTTGGATTAAAACCTTTAAAACCCGTTTTCTTTTAGTCATGGAAGTAAAAAAGCAGGCTTATAGTTGCTTTAAATGTATGGTTATCCAATATCATCAAAAAATAATTTACAAGTATGTAAGAAAAGGTTTGTACTCTAAAAATACTTTATTTGTAACAAACAGGAGATAAAGAATTTACAAACGGCTCTCCTTTCAGCACTTGGACAGCGTCACAAGATTTTTTAAAAATGTTTCTCATCTCACTATATCCACAGGTACAGAGTCATCATATACAATAAATCCGTGAGGTAGCATTTAAAAAAACATTTAAAAACAGATGCATTTGTTTAAAGTAAAGCATTTATTTACTTACCAGGCTTCAGGTAAAGCAGCTCTTTGTGCCTTCTAACGTCTCATAATTAGTCCTCATTTATGTCCAAGAGACTCAATAATAATCTTTTACATTCATTCCTTTAATCTTTCATATTTAAAAGCATTTTTGTGCTGCTGCGCATTCATGTATGTGTTAAGCAAACCCGCGTGTTGTCCTCCCGTTTAGGCGCATATTACTAATGCGCTCTTTAAATAACATAAAACATATTGCGATATTGACTTTAGACTTTAGACCAGGTTTTTGTTGGTCAATGGCGTAGTCTATTTTAGTCGCCTCAAAATAGCAACGCGCCAACAATGCGCCTGAACACACCTCGTTTTCAGACCAGAACGCCCATGGGCGCAAAAGGGGGCGCAAATGCATTTGCTATTTAAACAACGCGGCGCTAAACGTGAAAATTAGGGTGGAAAATAGCAAATGACACTTGCGTCGCGCATTGCGCTGCATTGAGCCGGGTGTAAGAAAGAGCCCAATGTGTAAAAACAAGTTGAAATTGTTTAAGTTAATTTGTTAACTTAAAGTAACATATTATGTTGATTTGACAAAATGCTATTTTGTTACAGTGTGGTAACCTTAAAATGTTGAGTTAATTCAAATAAAAACCGAAAATTCTCTGACGAAAATAGCAAAACTCATTTTTGAGTGAAAAGGCAGAATAAATTTTACAGAACAATAAGGTCTTTGATGATGTGATCAAATAGTAAGTTAACCAGCGCAAATGCAGCAAACATGTTGGTAAAAGCATTTTAAAGTGTCTGAGAAAGACGCAAAAACATACAGCACTACAAGTTTCATTTATTATTTAAAATCAGAGCATCCTGAACACAATTCACCGTATGAGAAATACACGGCGACAGCGATCCTGGGTATTTGTCTGCTGAACGCACGGAGAACAAGAGACTTTAGCTGTTCATTTCGTGTCTTAGAATGATGAAGAGCGTCAGCAGTATGAAATAAAAACTTCACAAAACCAGTAAAGTCCTACAATGACAAACACGCTTTTATTAACTCTTTCACCGCCATTGACGAGATATCTCGTCAATTAAGAGAAAACGCTTCCCCGGCAATGACGAGATTTTCCGTCTTTCCGCAATACCGCTATTAACCACCAGGTGGCGCCCTTCCGCAACTTTTTAAACCCGGAAGTATTGCCCTATGGCAAGCTGCTGCATGTCCGTGTCTGTTTTAAAAATCGCTCTGAATGGGATCTCTTTGAAAAGTCTGTCACAAAAATGGAATTATCTCTGCTTTTTGCTTAAAGGATAATTCCGGTATTTAACACTTTGAGTCTCATTTCTGGTTTGTTTTGGATGAACTACAGTGATGGACACAGAAATTTTGACAATGGGTCGTGTCTTGACTTTTCGACTGATTTAGAAGCGTCTCTTGACTGCTTTAGAATGGAAGTCAATGGCCATGCACAAACATGTCATTAAAACAACACTTAACGTTCATTTTCAATACTGTACTACTCACCGAGTGGTTCGTGGTGTTCGTTGATGATTAAAAAACAAATATATTGGCGCAATGTATGATTTCAATCCGTGTTGTTTGCTATAGTGAAACTATTTTTTCAGATACCTCACAACCGCGTATATACTTCCGCTCTATATTTGAGTCTGAAGCATGAATGAACGTAGTCCAACAAACTGTAATAAAACGGTAGTATACTTTCAAAATCAAGTTTATTTATAACACTTACACCATCGAATATGTTTTTTCATCAGCAAAACAATAAAGAACCCCAGTGCTCCGTCATGCAAGTCAACAGATCCGCACACTTTAAGAGCTAAAGCATATATATCCAATACAACAGTAATCCCCCATAACTCCGTGTGACATATTGACGTCTTGTGAAGCAAATCAATCAGTTTTTGCAAGAAACTGAACGTTATTTACAACATTATTAGCGTGAATGTCAAAGCAGGAAGCGCGTTTTCCGTTTGAGGCGATCTCTTCCACTGGTGTGCGTTTGGTGGCTGTTGGCTATGGATGTTGGTCTCTCTGCGCCACCTATAGAGCGGGAGCGTGAAGCGCACTTCCTGCTTGGCAAAAGCTCTGCATTGACGCTGTAAAAAAATATATATATTCGAATCTCAAAACTGAAAATCGAATGTCAACCCACGGAACGAATATTCGAATATTCTGGTCCAGCCCTACAAATATGGGAAAAATTTCTTCTGAGAGTAAACAGCCCCTTTTCTGTTTCCCGGCGGCGGAGTGATATATCAGCGAGCATTGCGTCTTCCTAGAGAAGTCAATGGAATTTTACAAAATGCCAAATAAAACACGACAGAAACTGTATTTCGCTACACAACTTGTTTTTAATCATCAACGAACACCACGAACCACTCGGTGAGTAGCACAGTTTTGAAAATGAACGTTAAGTGTTGTTTTAATGACATGTTTGTGCATGGCCATTGACTTCCATTCTGAAGCAGTCAAGAGACGCTTCTAAACGAGTCAAAAACTCAAGACATGACCCATTGTCAAAATTTCTGTGTCCATCACTGTAGTTCATCCAAAACAAACCAGAAATGAGACTCAAAGTGTTAAATACCGGAATTATCCTTTAAAATGTGGTGTTTTTGCAGAAACCTACCCATATTCAAAAGCTGATTACAAAAGAACCACTAAAGGTAGGATGAAACGGGTTTTTTTTTGTTTGAAAGCAGAGGGTCTGTTCTTTCATTTGGTATATTGTATGTTTATATATTAAAAGAACAACATTTTCTGGAAGGCATTAAACTTTGGTGAAAATCATGAAAAACGCTGGCGCTGGCTGGCAACTTTTTAAAAAAACGCTGGCGGTGAAAGAGTTAAATAAGATATAAAATGTTTTTTAATAATAAGCTTTTTGTTAGATTGCTTTGTTGAGCACTTTTTCCTCTGTCATCTCTTGTCAATCTTGCTGCTGTCTCTTTCTCTCCATTTGCTCGTTCTTGACCGTGCACGAAGGCGCGCGTCCACTGCTCAACATGCACACTGCAAAAAATGATTTTCAAGAACAAAAATTCTTAGTATTTTTGTCTTGTTTTCAGTAAAAATATCTAAAAATTCTTAAATTAAGATGCTTTTTCTTGATGAGCAAAACCACCCAAGAAAATAAGTCTAGGTTTTAGACCAAAAATATCAAATTTGTGTGATTTTGTGCGTAAAACAAGCAAATGATTCTGCCAATGGGGTAAGCTAATTTTTCTTGAGTTTTTCATGAATTTAGTGTTTAAGAAAAATGTTCAAGATTTTTTTGCTTACCCCATTGGCAGATTTTTTTTGCTTGTTTTAAGTACAAATTCACTTAAATTGTATATTTTTTTGTCTAAAAACTAGACTTTTTTTTAGGTCATTTTGCTCATCAAGAAAATACATCAATACGCGCACTAGCTCGGGGGCGGAAAGACGTCAGTTTTTTTAACGCTGCTAACAATATAGCCTAATGTCTTCAGACAACAATAATATTAACATTACTATACATCGTTTAAAAGGTCTACGGGTTTAGCATCAGTGTATGGTCTCTGTTTTGAGATACAGATGCTCTAGCATCATAAATATAGTATTTTGTTACAGAAGTCCAGATGACAACATGCAAAATATAAACGGGACTCCTTACCTTTGTGTTGATATAACGACCGCAAATCGAATCCAGTCTGTTTCAGATGTGTGAATAACCCATAAAAACTCATATAAAACACATCCAATGACCATTTTTGTCCACAAATGCGTATAATCCATGAAATATAGATATATTGTCCATTGTTTACATCAGATTTCACATGAACGTCTTGTAATAGAATATAATATAAGGACTATTTACATCGTAACACTTGTATATGAGATTACACTTGCGTTCAAAACCAGCGGTCAAACTTTTTTTCTAAAAGTAGGTGGGAGTATAATACATAATATCCAAACAGCGCTGTGAAATATCGTGACGTCATCTGACTCGCTCGTTCCTCCAATGACTTCATGGAAAATATTAATAGACAGAATGTGTGGCCAATTAGATAACGAATCCAACGGTCTTTGTGTGACGTTTTATTTCCTGGTATGAAAACGGCATTTTATACGCTTACATAAAGATAAATAATAATAAGAAACAACGTGTATGCATGTAAACAAAAGACTTTTACTGTATTTTGGGGCTGAACGGCACTTAGAAAAGGCACTAGTCTTACAAACTCTTGCAAGAACCTCATTTTGGGGCCTATTGACTTCAAATGTGAAATATAACTTCTTTAGACTTGTGGATTTGGCGTCATTGCATTTCTAGGTTTCACACACATATTTATCATTAAGATTTTTAGTATTAAAAAAGATGTTATGCAAAAAAAAATTATTACAATGTACTTCAGCCTCTCTAACTTTTTTAATTTTTATCTTAAAATAATTTTGAAACCTGGAAAATGAAACTCAAAGTGTCTTCTATCTCAGTGGTTTTCAAACTGGGGGCCGCGAGATGGTGCCAGGGGGGCCCCATTATGGCATTTTATGAAATTCATTAATTTATCATGAATTCTGTGTAATTAAACCTAAAAAAAATAAGGCTACTAACCAAAAGCACTACTTTTTGTATAATTTAATGTTTTTTTTTATTAAAATCTTGAGTTTTAGTACAGTTTTTTGTCACAAATTTTCTTTGGGGGGGCGCGAAGGAATGCACTGTACGCACGCTGAAAAAGTTTGGAAACCACTGTTCTATCTAATGATACCAGTTATGCTTATACTCTAAATGGTTTAGTAAAAACAGCCCTTTTAGTGAAAGTAGGTCTTTTCATGGTTTGGGCCAGAGTGGGGGTGCTTTTCAAGAGGTTAAGAATTTTTAGATTAGATATTTCTACTGAAAACAAGACAAAATTACTAAGCTAGAAAGTCATTTTTTGAAGTCAATGCAAAGACGGGAACTCGCTCTGGGCGATGCGAATGACACAAATTGAGCGGCACGATTGCTGCAAACACTAAACGCTATTCGCTTCAAACGCATCTTCCGCGCAAGTTGAAAATATTCAACACAAACGGAAAATTAGCATGACACGAAGTTAAATCCCACGCGTAATTTAAAGCGAAGAACGCGATGCGTCACGAATAGTGTGTATGCCCAGTTACTGCTTGTTTACGATAATGTACTCCCAATCTGTGGTGCTACTGTAAGTAAACCTCTATGTACAAATCTGTGAAATGTAAGTGAGAAAGAGCGAGAGAGGGTAGTGAAATGATTGGCCTGCATCTTTCTCACACTCTTTTTCGTTCGCTCTCGCTCTTCATCACCATCTTCATCAAACTCTTAGATGCAATTCAAGTCAGAGTCAGACTCGATCTCATTAAATGAATTACGACCACTCAATTGAATTATGATCAAAGACTCTACAGAAACCCAATTAGCATTGTTTTGATCTCCGGCAATCAATTGAGAGATGTCTCTCCACCTGCTTCATCAGCACAATTAGGGCCAAATTTACAAAGCTATTAAATGATGAAAAGAGTTTTACTCTTCTGAGTTTGAACGATGGAGAAAATTGGCGTTGCATGCGTATAAACTTTCACATGTCTTGTGTTACATTTATTCATTTAGCAATGCTTTTATCCGAAACGTGTGTTTTATTAAGCTATGTTTATGTGTAGGACTGGAGTTAAAGTTGTGTTCTTCCTTACATTTAAGATTAATATTTGAAAAAAGTTTGATTTCAACTGCACGCTGTCTAACTAAACACATGTTCTATACTTCAATTACATAATAATATGGATTTGTTTAGCAGGCTAAACTGTAACATGGTGAGATTATCAGATTGCTTTCTCGCATAAACCTTGTGGTAATCACATAAAACTCAAATTTTCTACTACAAGTGAATAAAAATGTGTTTGCAGTTTCTAAAGCCGAAGCAATAGAGCTAATGCACGACTCAGGTCAATAATCAATAGACAGTTGGCTGTTGCATGCAACCATTGTGAGTAACAAAGTAAAGTGCTTGATTATTGAAATATCTGCTTTGTTCTTTCGGCTTTTGTTCTGTTGTGTGCTATTTAAAATTCATCAGCTAGACATCTAGAAAGGAAGTCTGGACTGATGTATTTAAATGTAAGCTAGACTGGACTAAACTACAGCTTATATTACATTTATTGGAATGTGATGGACTGTAATGCTTTTCTTGCCATTATTTTTGTATGGCAACAAAGAGCAAAGTTTTAAAATAAATCATCCCGAACACAATGCATTATTAAAAAATGTACTTTATACTTTTATGATGCAATGTGTGTGTTTGTCTTTTAATGTGGTGTGTGTGATTCTGATCCTCTGAGGAGTGGAAGGATTTAATCCTTTGCCTGAGGAGGGTCTCAAAGCTCTAAAACTGTGTATTATTTGTGCTGGCACTAATGCATCCAGCTGAGGGTGGCGATGAGGGCGGAATCAATGTTTTTTTTTAGAGCAATGGTGAATGAAAATCACTGAGAGCTAAATATATTCATCACACAATGCCAAACGCACATCCTTTAACCAGCTGTAGTGCCCAGAGATTATGGGCGAAAATCCCAAATGCATCCAGCTAGATCCATCTTGGAGTTTAACATTTTTTGTATGTATGTTGTGATAACAAGCGGCTAGCTGTACATTATCCAGCTTATTTCATGGCTACTTGTCACATGAGAAAATTAATTGGACAGAAAATATTTTAATTATTTTATTAGCTCAAAATGTATTTTATATTATGTATTATACATTTATTATTTTTTATATTATGGCTTTAAGTACAAACAAGATAAACATGCATGTTGGTTTAATATTTTTTAAATGTAATCTCAAATATGTTATTAATTAGGCATATTTCTATTTTTTATACACTGTAAAAAATGAAAAGTTGGATCAACCTAAAAAATTACTTCAATTGGTTTATTCAACTTTCAAAATTCTAATTTCACTTACAGTTAAAAATAACATCAATTTTTAAAGTAATTTTTAAAGTTGATCCAACTTTTAACTTTTTTCACAGTAGGGGAGAATGGGGGCGAAAGTAACAAAGCGATTTTCTCCGAGCCCTGATTACATTTGCATTTCAAACTATGACAGCATCTTTAGCATGCAACCCTTGACAGAGCTGACAAATATCGCGCTATTTCGTCACCGTTTTGCGCGTGTAGGTCCAGAATGCGGTTTTCAACCATGATAAGTAAACGCATTGTGTTTCTCGTTTTATGTGTTACAGTACTGATCAATCTACAGGTTATTTAGTGCTCTAATGATGCATTCCCACCAGCCGCGGTAGAGGCGGCAAAAACGCGCTATTCGCGCGTGAAAGCCACGTGTGAAATCATGAGTCATTTAAGACATTCACGTGGAAATTCGCGTCATGGGAGGGGCTTCTGAGACTCCGCTGAGACTCCGCCACTCCTCTCGCTTCCTGTAATCATGTCACTACTACAGCAAGGTCCTGATTGGTTAACGCGGCAAGGAAATCCGTCGAAGTTCAGATTTTTCAACTCGCACGTTTCCCGCGGCAACGCTTAATTTGCGCGTTCCGCGCCATTCAGGCTTACTGCTTGTATCGCGCTGCAGGATGCCTAATCGCGTCTTTGCATTGACTTAACATGTAAATCACTCGTGCTTGCCGCCTCTACCGGGTCTGTTCTGAACCTTGCATTACACATCCTGAAGTTTGTCTTCTTACAGTTTTTTAAAATTAAAGTAAATCGGGTTTAAATTTCAGGAACACTTATTACTTTTGTCCCGCTGCTAATACTGTTGCATTATGTTGAAAATTTATATTTTTCAAATTTGATTTAATTTAATTTTATAGGGGCGGTTTCCCGGACAGGGATTAGACTAGTCCTAAACACAAAATAAATATAAGAGCTGTCCATACTGAAAACAACTTGCACTGACATACAGTGGCGGCCAGTGACTTCTTTTTTCGAGGACGCTCGATGCGAAGTTCGTCACAACATGCATGTAGCTTGTCATGTGTGGTTCTTTTTTTCAGGATGTGTGTTCTGCGCTTTGGGGGGTCCTGTGTGCATCACGTGTCATGCCGGGATGGGTGCCTGCTGCAGATGCGTCTAAGGGGTTTATGATAAACAGTGTTGGGAGTAACGCATTACAAAATATAATATATTACAGTAATATATTAGTTTTTGCTGTAACGCAGTAATATAACGCATTACTAATAAAATTTTGGTAATATTTTACTCGTTACAGTCTTAGTAACGAGCGCGTTACAACAATGCATTTCAAAATTAGACCGTAGGCTATTATTTTTATTTTTTAATTTTTGACCAATGCGCGCGACCAGCATCCACACATGAATAAGCTGCGTGTAAAATAGGCTGCGTTCCAAACCGCATACGTCCATACTATATAGTGGGCGAAAAGCACTACTTCTCGTACTCTTTGCCTACTATATAGTATGGAAGTAGGCGGGTTGGGACGCAGCGTATGTCTGTTTCCACGTGCTGTACAGTATGCAACCTGTTTATTTTTACTTTAACTTTGTATTTGAAATTCGATTTGGACGGGGTGCGCGTCAAATATAGACATGTTTCTTAAAGAGCCGAATCTGGGAAGTCCGCGGCTGTATACCATTGACTAAAGTGGTCGCAATCAGGTCCGGTAGCGCCACACACGCATAATTTTGCGAATAAGAGCACTAAGTAAAAGCAACAGAAAGTTTCTTTCGTTCTCCAATGCTGCTTGAACTTCAGAAGTAAAGAGACTTTTAGAAATCTTGCCAGTAAAATCCATATCACACCAGCAATGACAAGGTAAGCTTTACAGTCCATATATAATAGATTGCTAGGCTACTCCTATGCTATCTACAGTTTTATTACAAACAGCAACCTAAACTACAACATAACATTAGTGTAGACTTAAACATGGTTATCTAAATAGTACATTTAAACATCACTGTTTAAAGTTTTACCAGCCTTTGTATGGGAGCCTATTCATTGTTTGGCAAAAGCAGTGTTCCTCTGTTTGTCTGTGTTTTATTAAGCAATTATATGTTAGCCTACATGTTATCCTTATATTGGACTGAAATGAGCTGTATTCCTTGAGGCCTGATCCTCCAATAGCACTTTTTGATAAGTTGTGTTAACCAAGTGCATGCCAGGTTTGTGCTGTGAATCTGAATTAAAAGTGATCACTTAAGAATAGAAATGAAAAGAGGGTGCGTGTCTTGCCATGTTATTAGGCTATAGGTTGCATTATAGTGGGCTCTTTTGTGTTTGGTATGTGTACCATAATTTACCAGACTTTTACCAGATCATTTGTCTATGTTTATGATTATGACCGTGATTGTTACTGTATTTTGCCATAAGTCTTCACTGTGCCTATTCAAAGCTCGAGGGCCAACACATAACTTCTAGATTTATAAGCAGCAACAAACTACATTTTAACATTTTATAATGCTTAGTCATACTTCTGTTCTTTTGATGAAAGTAACTCAAAAGTAACGCAAAAGTAGTGTAACTCATTACAATTCAGAGACAGTAATATTGTAATGTAACTAATTACTTTCAAATGACAGTAATTTGTAATATATAATGTATTACACTTTGGAAGTAACTTGCCCAACACTGATGATAAAAGAGACGCTCGCGTTTGCCAGATACATGCATAATCTCATGCGTAATCAGAGTTTACTGTTAAGTGTCTAGCGTGTATTTTGGGAACGTGAGCGTCTCTTGAATCATAAACGGTTTTGACGCGTGTGCAGCAGGCACTTATTTTGAAAAAACACGTGATGCACACGGGATCTCTCGACATGCAGGACACATGTTTTGGAAAAGGGAACCACACCCGTGACAATCCGAACACTTATTTTGAATTAGCGCATCCTCGGATGAGCAGTCACGAGCCGCCACTGCTGACATATCTTAAAATACATCTGTGCCCTTTGTTTTGCCTCAAAAGGCACACAAAGAAATTATTTGAGTAAGGCATGTTTGTTAAAACTAGTTATATTTCCTAATTAAACTAAAGCCTAGTCCTGGCTTAAAGGAGCATTTCACCCGTAGAAACATTAATCTTTATTTAAAGTGCGTCATATTTGTATTCGAAATGTAACATACATTTCGAATTTGGTGCCTATTTGACAGAGAAAAGGGGTGTTTGTAGTCTCACCCGCTCAACAAAGATATTGGACCTTCTTTCAATGATGCAAAATGATTGTTTTCAATTTTTACATCATTGAAAGAAGTAAGTGCAACACTGAAATCAGTATTTCTCCTGTCTCAGCGGAAACAGAGGAAATGATGAACGACCATTCAAAAACATGACTGGGGTTCTAACTATACAAAGCTTAATGCAAATGGGTGAAGTGTCCCTTTAAAGGAATATTCCATTTATTTTCTTAATAGAAAAATCCAGATAATTTACTCACCACCATGTCATCCAAAATGTTGATGTCTTTCTTTGTTCAGTCGAGAAGAAATTATGTTTTTTGAGGAAAACATTCCAGGATTTTTCTCATTTTAATGGACTTTAATAGACACCAACAATTAACACTTAACTCAACACGTAACAGTTTTTTTCAACGGAGTTTCAAAGGACAATAAACGATCACAAACGAGGCATAAGGGTCTTATCTAGAAAAACGATTGTCATTTTTGACAATAAAAATAACAAATATAAACTTTTAAAGCAGAACTTCTCGTCTAGATCCGGTCCAGCGCGACCTAACGTAAATGGGTGTGACGTAGGGAGGTCACGTGTTACATATATAAAACACACATTTGCGGACCATTTTAAACAATAAACTGACACAAAGACATTAATTAGTATCAGTTGACATACAACAACGTAGGAACGGTCCTGTTTCAAACACTTGTAAACACTGGGGCGGAGTTTCGCATTCGTCCTCTGTGACCTCTTGACGTCATGAAGTATTGCGTGGGGTCACGCTGACGCATCACGACCGGATCTGGACGAGAAGTTGTGCTTTAAAAGTGTATATTTGTTATTTTTCTTGTCAAAAATGACAATCGTTTCGCTAGATAAGACCCTTATGCCTCGTTTGGGATGGTTTATAGTCCTTTGAAACTCAGTTGAAAAAAACTGTTAAGTGTTGAGTTAAGTGTTAATTGTTGGTGTCTATTAAAGTCCATTGAAATGAGAAAAATCCTCCAATGTTTTCCCCAAAAAACATAATTTCTTCTCGACTGAACAAAGAAAGAAATCAACATTTTGGATGACATGGTGGTGAGTAAATTATCTGGATTTTTCTTTTAAGAAAATGGAATATTCCTTTAAGCTAATCCCTGTCCGGGAAACCGCCCAATAGTGTTCAAACTGTTGGAATTTTTATTCTCAACAATTTAAGTTTGTACTGTCGGGTTGCTTTTGAAACATTTGATGAAACTGAAATTTAAAATGAAAATGTAATTTAATTATTTTTTTGCAAAGATAAATGAAAAAAATATGTTTTCAGTTAAATATTAACAAGGTCATAGTCATGTATATTTACTACAAAACAAGTGTAACACAAAAATCTCTTTTGTTCTGTTGTGTTACTTGTTTTGACCCACTTGTGTGTTACTTTGGTCCCAGCTTACAGGGTCAAAAGTAACAATTCGCTATACTTATGTTTAAAGTGAAATTACACTGAAGTCGTTTTACATTTGTTCAAAATTTCACCTGGTACTGATAGACCACACTTGTGAGTTATTGACCACAGCAAATATATATTTCTTGCTAAAACATTATCTTTTAAAATTAATTTTTACTGAAAAACTGTACTTTTGCCCCTGCTCTCTTCTATCTATATCAGTAACTTTTGCCTCTCTGTCAGCATTTCTGTATAAAAAAATATTAAGTTTAAACAACTTAATTATACAAGTCAATTAAACCTTTTAAAGTTTTGATTTGTCATAAGTTGACATAACTTAGAATTACATATAACTTAATTTGTTTAAGCTTTTTTTGATATGATAAAACTTTTTACTTTACGTTTTTTAAGTCTGTTGACGTCAAACTGACAATTACACACAACAAATTAACAAATCATTAGTATAAGCTTACCGTAATGAATGTTTTAAACTCATACTTTTATGTTGTTGTTCAATTGCAGATTTTTGTTTATTTATAACCAAATTTATTTACGGATTATGGCTTTAAAGATATTTGGCATATTGGTGTTGCTACTGTAGATCCTCAGTGTTACTGTGTCATTATTTTTGACATCTAGATTAGTTTACCAGTATGGATCTGAAAATTATTTATAGTGAAATAGGATACAAAATGTGGGGTCAAGTATCAAAAAATAAGGGGTTTGGAGTTTATACCACACAATATTACTAATAATAATAATTCCTTTGAATTGATTGGATAAGCGGCGAATAACAGTGCTGGGATGTTTCACTGGTCATATTAGTCATGAAATAAACACAGACAAGCGTGTTACTCATTTGACACATATGCTGTTTAATTCTATACCTTGTTTGATGCAAACATTCAACCCAGGTTCACCCGCCATATGTACCTCTTTTTTGCATAACCTCCAATACCCTTTCCTGTTTATTTTTCCCTCCATTTGGACACAACATTTTTAAAAGTTACAAAGCAGACACATTGCTCGCATGATATTTTAGTATGCCTCAGTAAATGTTGAAATAATAAATATAAGCGTTCGCATCGTTGGCCTCAGATGACTCTCATAAGTTGGCCTTCGACTTTCCTAAGAGTTTGCAGTTGGTTTTCCTAGGAATGGAACTGACCGCATTCGACTGAACGGTGGATATTTCTTATGTTTATTAGCTTGGCAACACTGCAGGCTTCTGATTTTACCACTCTACCCTACTCTTGAATAATTACACAAAGAGCATGTGTGTGTTAGTGTGTGTGTGTGTGTGTGTTTGTGAGATAGAGGGGTTGGTTTCCATAGCAATGCGACCCAAAGTGCTCACAGGAACCTAATTGGTATGCTTCTCCTGACCGCCCTTATTGTAGCCACACTAATCATAGTCCTTTTGTAGTAATAAAGGACGGTACTAAAGAAATCTCCAGCCTTGCTAGGGTTTTCCTGTTCGTGTGCACCCCGCCCACCCCCTCCTGCTTTTCTTCAAGCCCCTTCAGCGCCCAGAATCCGCTCCCGTGATTGGCAGCTGTGCTCTCTGAATACAGTGGGAAAGGTTCGCGAGTCCTTCCGTATGTTAGAAACCGTTCGGGATCATGCCACCTGCTTCACATCCCCCTTCGTAAAAAGAAATCTTACCCCATTCAGGAGGACAATTGACCTGGGTCAGAAATATACAGTAGAGTTAGTAACATAATGTGGCTGTCAAACAGCAGTGTATAATTGTGGTGCTTTCCATGAATTTCATTCAGAAATACTGTTTGTCAATCAAAGCATTTTAAACTAAATATAAGCCTTTTCATTTTCAATTCACTTTATGTGAGATGTGTGGTTATTTTCTAGAAATAACAGGGTTGAATGTTTAGCCAAATCTAGTAAGTGTGGGTAAGTGTTGGAACAGATAAACAGATTTATTAAGTAAACAGTAGGGCTGTGTATCGGCAACAATTTCTCGATACGATACGTATACATGGCCGCGATACGATGCGCATCACGATACGAGACTATTTTGAATTACATTTTTGTTCAGAATTTAGTAACATTAATATTATTATCATCTGTTTATTGTACATTAAATAAGCTGTGTTGTAACAGTTGTGTTTTTTGCCATTCATTTATTAGCTTTTGGGGTAACTTGTAGAAATACTTAAAATTAAGTTAACCTATGTTTTTTCAAAGCAGTTTTACAAAGACTGTGCCTTACTCTAGGCATTATATTTGTCTCTCATTTAAATATTATATAACTGTGAATATTAACATGCAGTCAGACTTAATACTATTTAATAGAAATCAGATTATTAATGTGACAGCTATAGTTTGAAGTAGCTCTGTATTTCTTCTCAAGACATACACTTTTCACATGCAGCTCTTTGTTGTGTTTTTGTCGCGCATCGTCAGGCATTCATGACGATGTATTGCCGTATCAATATTTTGAACACAGCACTGGTAAACAGTACAGCATTCATGGTTAATTTTTGAGTGCAGTCACTAAAATATTTAGCAATTGTAAAAATGATGTGAAATTAGCTACTTTCATACAGAAAACTATTTGTCTACAGTCACAAAAAAGAACCTTAGCCTGACGCGCACCTCGCCAAAATTTTGGTGGTTGCGCTGCTACTGTGGCTTAAATGCGTGGATACTGCCTACTAGCGGTCTGCATGTGTGTTTGCACCATACCTTTCAACGCTCCCGTTTTTCCTGGGATTCTCCCGTATTTTACAATTCTTTCTATAAAAAATCTCACTGGCCATATTTGATGTTTGCTACATTCACCTCCGGTAAAGCAGGCAGCATATTTGTTGACAAATCCCAGTGTTAGTACCTGAGAGGTACATATTGGTACCAAATGTACATACATTACATGTACTTAATTGTACAGTACATAACCCAGTTGACAGCTGAGGTACATATTAATAGTTTGGTTCCAAAACGCGATAATAGCCATGAAAAAAAGAGTTACCAACAAAATCAGTATTGTATTAGGTCAGTATTAAAAAGTAAATTCTTATTTTTATGCAAAATTCGATATCTAATGTTAGGGCTGCACGATTCGGAGAAAAAATCTAATTGCGATTTTTCTGATCAAATTGCGATTCGCGATTTAAAGTGCGATTCATTAGTATATAATAAAAGAGGTACATCCAGGTTTGTTGTGGTGGTTTTAATAGCACCAAAGAAAGATGCTGTGCTACTGTTTATTTAAAACCTCTTAAACATTGTACCAAGTTGTCTGCAGGACTTTGCTATTCTGCAGACAAACTTTTTTTTAATCTAAGAACATTAAAAAAAATACAATTTAAATTTTTTTTTTTTAAAGTTTTATTTAAAATAACATATAGGCCAATGTATTTTGGCTGTCACTACAACAATGCATCTGACAAGCAAATGTTTAGTTGTTCTTTTAATCATAAGACTATACTCATCTTGTTTTACTTTTCAGGCATCTGTAATAAATGTAAATATATTAGTTATTAGAATCTATGATTTAACATAAGCAAAAAATACAAATAAAAGACTGCACAGTCCTCACTGTAGGATTTTAAATGTGGAGCTGCAGAAGCTTGTTCAGTTAAGAGTAATAAGTGATTTAAATTTTTGGTGTGTAATAAACATTTCTGACACAGAAAGCACCAGGTTACTGTCAATTTAAGACACAAGACAGCTTTAAAACTGCTCTGCTTCAATATAGCCTACTGATAAACATCCAGCTGTTTATGTTCACTTAGACAAGAAAGAAAACTTAAGTTTAGTGATCACGCGTGTGCTGACTGCTCTCTGTGTGCGCGCTTCATGAACTCTCGTGCCTGTAAATATTCAAAGCGGTGCAGATGTGCGCGTGCAAGAAAGTATAATGTACCTGTTTCGTCTGCTGTGTTCCGGGCTTTAATGAAACCTGCTTATAATCTGATGAGGCGCTTGTCATTGTTTGCGATGCATGACGAGAAACGGACGTATATACACCTTTCTTTAAGTCCAACATTACACAAAAGGGAAATGTTTTCGCGCATTTCTGTCCTTTCATTTGACGGCTAATGAGTTATAATGAGTTTTTAAAATGACTGAATCCAAAATCTGCCAACTTCATGACATTCCGCGTTGTTCAGTTAATTCCATTTGTATGCATTTTGCGATTATGTCCGTGTTTTCATGAAATCATATGGCCGTACACTTTGTTGAGGAGTTGAACTGCTGCTCGCTCGCGCTCATGTTTTCCAAATGGTGTTATCTGACGTGTAGTCAGCACCTCAGTGTTCATGCACTGTATTGGTTTAAACTGCATCAAACGTAAAATGCGCATGAAGCGAACTGTCAAAAACTGCGTACTAGATGATTGTTATATTTAATAGTTTTGAATCGAAATAATCGCATTTCTTGCGATTCGAAAATCGCATCCATTCACATCGCGATTTCGGTTTAAAAACGATTAATCGTGCAGCCCTATCTAATGTGTTATTCTGTCATCTTTTCTCCTTTTTTCCCCCAAAACGCCATAAATGCCAGTCCTCCTTCTCTGCAAAATGCAATAAATCCACTTAACAAGTCACAGCGCACCATTCCACGCACTGTAAACAACAATGGCGGCACTTTAAATAGACACAAAATCCTAGTTTTTCTCATTTACTCTGTACTTCGTGAACAAACAAACAAAAACAAAATAATACTTTGGATGGCATTGATAAACCTGTGGTGGTTTTCTATGGCGGTCGGGCACTCTGGCGAAGGAAAAATGCCGGCTGTTGCTTGTTCTCACACGACAGCATCAAGCTTCTGTCATGCTAACACACTGACCCCAGTGGATCTTATGAAAAACTTTCCATTATTTTATTCGAAGTCAACGAAAATCAAGCAGGACCAAAACATTTTACAGCTGATTGCTGTCAAAAAAATTTCATTATTTCATATGACAAAGTAAGTGTTTTGATTAATGCCATTAATGTTTATTATATATATATTTTTTAAGCAGTGTATACCACTAGTCAACTAAATGAATATAACATGGTAAAGATGAATGCACATTTATATATTATTCAATAGATTTATAGACGGTTTCATCGGACGCACATGCGGTGACGTCGTACGCGTCTGGTCCGAACTTTACTTCCGGTTTCTGTTTGTTTAATGGACTGAGTAGTTGCTGAAACGGAACACTTAAACAAATACCTCGTCGAATAAAACAAATGTTATGGTTTCCCATGTAATATAAGTGTTGTTTATTTTGCTTGTTATTAGGGATGCACCGATAGGATTTTTTTTTGGCCGATTCCGATTTAAACAGACAACTTCTGGCCGATACCGATGCCGATACCGATATTAAACACTTGTATACAATACTATACAGTTGGTCTATTAGCTAGTTTTTTTCTGCATCAAATTATTTTTACTGAACATGGATTGGATCTAATTAACATTCAACTGACCAACATAATAAGAGAGGCAAAAATTAAGCTAAAACAAATATAAGAAGACAACATGACAACCTTTAAAGGTGGTTTTTGCTATGCAGCATTGTATTAACAACATTAACTCATTTCTTACATATAATGGATTTCTTGCAGTTAATTAATAAACAATCGGTATCGGCCTTTCTCGTGCTATTGCCGATATGCCGATGGTTTCAAATTCATCAAAAATCGTCCGATAAATATCGGTGGCCGATACATTGGTGCATCATTACTTGTTATATAAATAAACTACTTTAAACGGATTTTGTTGTTATTTCGTCTTAGCGGAGTTTACCAGAAGTTACATGTTTTCCACGAAAGCCGCTTGTTTATGTTGTTACTGCTGAAACCATCTATAGCATTTAGAAAAAAACCCCTTCAAACGTCATGGATATATTGCATTTTGTGGAAAAAATAATCAGTTTTTATAATAAATCTTTGAAAATCAAATTATGTATTTGAATTTTTAATTTTAATATAACCTAACTATGCTATGTGAAAATAGTGATTTTCATCTTGTCACTTTCTTGGTATAAAAACATGTTTTTACTGAAATTAGTCAAAATAGATTTATTGTGTTTTGGAATCAAACTCTTTATATTTTGATTATTTTTTCTAACAGTATATAGCATCTCCAGTTATTTTGTACATGGGATTTTAAAGCTCCAATAGGTGCTATATATACATCCATATTTTACATGCTGTACAGTTTTTAAACCCACCTTAGAGATGCACCGATATTACATTTTTCAACCGATACAATAGCCGGTTATTCAGACTGATATCTGCTGATAGTTTGTTGGTAAGATAAAGATACCATTTTCTGAATGTTATTCATTTATATAATGACCATTTATATTAGTGATGTTTCTTTAAATTTTCTATACAAGACCTTAAATTCATTGCATTGTCCTGTTCTCTTTTGATTGACAGGATAAATCGTCCATGACTATCGGCTGTTTTTAAACTATCGCCCGATAGCCGACAGTGTGAATTTTTTTTTTACCGATACATCTATTCATCGTATATTGTTATTTTATTTTTCTACAGAAATTCTATGCAGGCATCTTTCTGATCTCTCTTTAGCCCAGCAGTGGTTAACAGGTAGCCCTCCTTCTGGGCTCCTGTTTCACTCTAGTCTTTTTAATGAGTTTCTTCAATCTGTTGGAGGTTGCAATTACTAATTTACAAATGCTTCAAATAATTTATAATTAGCATGAGTGCAGTAATAATTGTCTCCCTAATCTGGCGGAATAATTAGCGGTATAGTAAGTAGCGAGTCATCCCCGCTTGAATGATCTCAACAGGACGTCCAATGTTGACTGTCCACTCGAGGGGTCTCATGCAGAGAGTTCAAACGCAGAGACAGAGATGTCTTTGTTAAATGGTGGTTTGTGGGTGGCCCATCCTTACCATGGGAATTGGGTCTAGGGTTAGTAATTGAGCTGCTAACTATGGCTTTGAATAGAGGCTATGTGCAGAGATTTGGAATCATCGCAGCTTTAGAATGAAGCCGTGTATGTAACAACGAAAGGTTATATTTTTTTAATATTTGTGTGGACCATTCTTAACTCTGTTTCATGTTCTTGCAATTCTGAAGAAAGTAGGAATCTAAGGAAGTCTACTTCCGGTAGGGTCATCCTGGCACTGTCTTCGTGTATTGTCAGAAAATCTCTCACGGACTTTCACCGCTGACCTATTGCTCCCATAACGCAGTATAGAAATACCCTACAGGCGAGCTAGAACAACTCCAGTGCCCTCTAATTAGACTCTAATGTGCTAAATTGGTGGAAAATTAGCTGCTAATAATCCCCTAATTTGTGTCCTGCTAATGGCCTGTTATCTTAAATTGTTATGTTAATTGAGGTTCCATCATAGGACGAGATGATCACACTGTCATGGGTTAATGCAGATTGCACTTATTCTTTTTCTCTACAATTAAATCTGTTAATAAAGTACACCGTTTCAATTGTCTTCAGCTGTTTCACCTAGTCGCTCTAATACTTACCAGTGTACACTTTTACGTAACCCCTTAATGGAGAAAATCTATTAAAATTGCATTTCAAAATTGCTGAAGCACTTATAGATGTAACAATGTGAATTAATGTACAATTCACATACAGTGTCATTTTTCTTTCCTAATGCTCAATAGCAGTGGATCTCAACTGTTCTGTGTTGTGTACAGCAGGGAAAGAAACAACGCTAAATGCAAATTTAAAATGCGACTGAAGATACGATAGGCTGAGCTGTATTGTGGAATAAAAGGCTCATTATAGTTGTGCGTACGTCCTACAGCATAGCCACAACGGCGTAGGCTACGTGACGGTTTTCATATCTGCGTTGTTGTCCTTTCGACTTGCAAACACACTTGCAGACCGCTGGTAGACAGTATCCACGCGTGTAAGCATAATAGCAGTGCGACCGTCAATGAAAAAGCATCTTAGCAAGTTTAACCCACAAATGAAGAAGAAACAGCAGCTTTTTGTGTTTAGTTTCAGCTAAATCACTCCTCAACGTGGCTCATCTTTGTTCTCACCGTCGCAAATGGAAATATGGTGTACACCTTAAGCACGCCTATAAATTGGACTTAAGCCACGGCTGAAGAGCGCTATTAGGCACGGCGCAAAGCTGACTCTACTGCAACTGCTTCAGCCTTGACTTATTCACAATACTACACCAGACTCAAGTAACTTATTGCTTTTATAAAACGGTTACCACCAAATGCAAAAAATAAAGCAAAGAATACGTATTAGCCCAACTTTCAACAACTTTAAAAGCCTTCCTATGGACAAAATAGTCCCTGACTGACTGTGAATCGCAACAAAAAGTTTATGTTGCTAAAATGTGATTTATTCTTCCGTAGCTACGCCGTAGGCTGTGCATAACACTGCGGAGCCTAACGCACATCTCTCCAAAAATGTAATAATGCATCAGCTCTACACGGAATGCAATCGCTGTAGTTGGTATCTCAAGTAAAAATGCATTTCTACGCGCGTCGGTAAAAACAGCAGCGATATTTAACAACTCAAGCTGCAGCAAAAGTATCGCTGTCTATTTACTGCAGACACTTCTCCAACAACGTACACAACAAGCTGCTTCTTATTCGGCTTTTGCCTTGATAATGTAGGTTACACCAGTAACATGCGTGTGGATGTGTAATTGCATGACGACTCAAACAACGACTCAGAAGTATAAATGAAAACTGACATGTAGCCTACGGCTAGAAATATACAGTATATCAGCTTCATGGGGTAGCTGCGCAGAATCGTTGGGTGCAGCGGTCATAGCTGTGCATTGACCAATCAGAGTAGGAACTAACAAAAAGGAGTGGAACTAACCATTTTAATCATTCATAAATAGGATAGCAAAGGAAAAGGAAATGGTTACATACACAGGTGATGTGACATAATAGAAATGAATAAAAACATTCAAGACTATGGGCCCTATTTTAACGATCTAAGCGCATTATCTAAAGCGCACAGCGCAACGTCTAAACGGGCATGTCCGAATCCACTTTTGCTAATTTAACGACGGGAAAAATGGTTTGTCGAAAAGGGTTGGTCCTATTGTAATGGGAGTAGTTTGGGCGTAACGTGCAATAAACCAATGAGAGTCTGAGCTCTCATCCCCTTTAAAAGCCTGTTGCGCTGGCACTATGTCTAATACCCATTTAGATGATGGACTTTGTAAACTGAAAAACTAAGCGGAGGAAGAAGATCCCCAGTTTAAGATTAATGTTAAATAATTGTGTTGTTTTTCACTTGTATTGAAATTGTTATTTTTTTATTAAAACCTTTAAAAATCGTTTTCTTTTAGTCATGGAAGTAAAAAAGCAAGCTTTTGATTGCTTTAAATGTATGGCTATCCAATATCATCAAAACATAATTTACAAGTATGTAAGATAAGGTTTGTACTCTAAAAATATTTTATTTGTAACAAACAGGAGATATAAAGAATTTACAAATGGCTCTCCGACGTTTCAGCACTTGGACAGCGTTTTTTTAAGCAAAGAGTTTTTTTAATCATTACTTAAAAATGTTTCTCATCTCACCATATCCACAGGTACAGAGTCAAAATATACAATAAAACCGTGAGGTCGCATAAAAAACATTTAAAAACAGATGCATTTGTTTAAAGCAAAGCATTTATTTACTTTCCAGGCTGCAGGTGAAGCAGCTCTTTGCGCCTTCTAACGTCTCATTATTGGTTCTCATTTATGTCCAAGAGACTCAATAATAATCTTTTACATTCAATCCTTTAATCTTTCATATTTAAAAGCGTTTTTGTGCTGCTGCGCATTCATGTACTATGTGATAAGCAACCCCGCGTTGTCCTACCGTTTATAGGCGCATATTACTAATGCGCTCTTTAAATAACAAAAAACATATTGCGCCATTGACTTTAGACTTTAGACCAGGTTTTAGTTGTTCAATGGCGTAGTCTATTTTAGTTGCCTCAAAATAGCAACGCTCCAACACTGCGCCTCAACACACCTCATTTTCAGACCAGAACGCCCATGGGCGCAAAAGAGGGCGCAAATGCATTTGCTATTTAAACAACGTGGCGCTAAACGTGAAAATTATAATTGCGCAGGGTGGAAACTAGCGAAAGACACTTGCGTGCGCATTGCACTGCATTGTGCCGGGTGTAAGATAGAGCCCTATATTAGTTTACAAAATTACACGGCTACCTAAAATGCTAGATTCACTACATTCCAAAACGAATAACACCTATCCAGTCTCAAAACTCGTGCAATATATACGCCAAATTACTAGCATCTTTTTTTTGTCATTTTATGTATTGCCACTGTAAAAAAAATGCAGCACGAAGTTAAAATAACTTGGTTTTGCAAGGCAATTCAACCTACTATTTTATCTTTTGACTTAAAAAGTTGACATAACTTATAAATTCAAGTTGAAATTGTTTAACTCTTAATTTTTTAAGTTAAAGTAACACATAAATATGTGTTGATTTGACAAAAATGCAGCAATTTTTTACAGTGCACTGTAAAAAAAATTCCCAGAATGCTTTGCATGATGCTGTTATTGTATAGTTTTATTCTGTAAAGATAAAGGGCCCTATCTTGCACCCAGCGCAATTGACTTTGTCAGTGATGCATGTATCATTTCGTATTTTGCACCGGCGCACAGCGGGTTTTTCCCTCCAGAGACGCACGTCGGCAAACTAGGGAATGAACTTGCGCTCCCTGGGCGGCTCAGCGCAAAAAAGGAGGCGTGTTCCGGCGCAAACCATCCCTGATGCTATTTTGCAGTTTCAAAAAACATTTGCGCTACTAACCAAAAAAAACTAGTCTAAAGTCAGTGGCGCGTTGCGCGTAGTTCATTATGCTATTTTAAGGGCGCATGCTTGACCATAATGTATAGCGTGCACAACACGCATTGCTTATCTAATCTACACAGATGCAACAGTTAATTTTGCAAATCATAAATTGTTACAATAAAAAATATTAATACATGAGATAAGGGAAATCATTGTGGTGAGCATTGTGGTGATAGTTTTTATTTATTTTGTGTGGCTGCGTTAAAAAATTATCATGCAAATAACGATTAAAATATTTTCATAAGTTTGTTGTGTGGCTGTATTACGTCTATTTTATGTAAATAATAATTAAAATGTTTTCATAAGAAACCTTAATGTATATGAACTTGATTTGTAAGTGTACTTTGGGGTTGGACCTTGCTTGCGTTTCCGATTTCAAAGCCCCCAAACCCTTTCAGCGGTGAGGGTGAACGCAGCGATGTCCTCTGCTGGCATCAGGTCATGTGTAGAGACAGATCCACCTCCCATTACACGGCGTGCCCGATTTATGCTGGCAAGCTTGGGATTCCCCTGTCTCCTGACATCATTGTAGCGCTTGGCGCAACGATGGGCAAGCCAGCTAATGAGACAATTGTGGCTATTTCCTCTCACGCCTATTTAACCGACGCTGATTTGGGCGGGTTTCTCCCATCCCCATACAAAACAACTTCTCTGTCTTTGACTGCTCTTACAAGAACGTCGGTCTCCTCGGCTGTGAACCGCTCCTGGTGTGCGCCTGGTAAATCCGTCATAATAATAGCAACCCGCCATGGAACTTGCGCCCTTGCGTTTAAAGGGAATGTTGGATAGCGTTCTGATTGGTTTATTTGACGTTACGCCCAAACCACACCTATGAATAATTAACCTACTTCAGACCAACCCCTTTATTGATTTGCGCCTGGGGCAAGACTTATTTCTCCCGCCGGGAAAATGGCAACAGCGCCCAAGATCCGCCCACAAAGTCACTTGCGCTTTGCGCTTCGCACTTGCGTTTCAGATCGTTAAAATAGGGCCCAAAGTCTAATATTTAATATTTATTTAACTTTGGACTGGATATCATATGCACGCAAAATTGGAATTTGGCGTATGTATTGCATGAATTTTCACACTTCGTGCAATTTAAACGCACAGTAACCCGGATGCTGCAAATATTTTGACAGGTACAGTTTAATATTACACAAAGTTAAATATAAATGTCTTTTAATAACATATCCGGCATTATATTTACAAATGATTAAACCAAACAGTGTGTTCGTGACATGTGAACGTCTTGTCTTATCTTAAAAACGTAAATAAAAGTGTTTTCCTTACGGAAGGTTTGTATTTGTTAAAAATAAGCAAATTAAATATTTCAAATCAATATTTAATGTTCCTTACCTTACTTGAGGTAATAGCTGTGTAATAAGCTGGATAATGTACAGACAGCAGGTTTTTATCGCAAAATAAGCCCCTTCAGTGTGATACAAGACCTGATCACACTGTTGGGGCTTATTTCTGCGAAAATGTCATTATTATGCCTTACTTAAAAAACACCACATTAAACACTCACTTCATGGCCTTCTGTATGTGGTGTAAAATGTTTGAATGTTGTTGGATCCATGCATTTTTTTACTAATAATAAATATCAGTGTTTGACCTTATGTATTATGTTTTCTACCCAGTCTTACGAAATTATGTAACTATAGTCACGTAATTTTTTTATTATTTTTTGTGATACTGTCACGAATTTCCGTGTTTTTTTGTGATCGTATCACAAATTTCTGTTTATGTGTCATTGTCACGTATTGGTTACTCAACTGTTTTGTCCTATTTTCAAACCATTGTCGATTTGGTTTAGGGTTAGATTTGGTGTTTGCGTTAGGATGTCACTTTAAGTATTGGTTTATGGTATTTTTTCAGATTTATTTTTTATATTTTATGATTGTTAAACCATTGTTGCCTGGCATTAGGGTCAGAGTTGGGTTTGGGTACGGATGTCATTTTATTTAAATCTAACCCTAAACTGAAGCGACAATGGTAAAAAAACAGGACAAAACAGTTGAGTAACCAATACGTGACAATGACACATAAACAGAAATTAGTGATACGATCACAAAAAAATTCGGAAATTCGTGACAGTATCCATAAAAAGAATAAAAAATTACGTGACTATAGGTACGTAATTTCGTGAGACTGGGCTGTATGTTTTACATGTTCTGTAGAACTAACAATTTTAGATCGGTATTGGGTCACCCCTGTCCAGCATAAAATCTGTGTCCTGAAACAAAACAATAAGAGTGCCACTGTGTTGTGGAGATATGGAGATCCGTATGGAGGTAGGGCTCCCTTAGAGGTGGCCATCCAGCCACTGTCTGTTTGTAAAATATGCTAACATATCTAAAGAAGTGGTGGGTCTCCTGGCCTTTTGCTGACATTTACAGCTAGTGGGCAAGGACACGGCCTTTTCTTTCTCTTCCTCTTTTTCTCAGCTAATCAGGTGGCTTGAATAGGAGCCAGATAAGGCTATTGTTTGCCCTGACAATGTCCTGATGGTTTAACCCTGTGGAGATCGTAGGTTTCTCTTTTTAAAGAAGGTAGGCCACCAGAGAGAACTCATTACTATGGTGCATCTGGGTTAATTAGTTGGCAAAAATGCTTCTTGGGTGGAAAGAAGTAACATAATAGTTTTTCATAGAAATATAGAGAAGAAAATAGAAAGTAATAGAGGAGACTGTAGCTAACTGTAACACTTTTTACTCTAAAGAATATAAATTTAGTTTTAAAAGTCAGTTTGTACAGTATTAGCGTATAGGGGTTGTTAATCTAAAAACAAAAAAATCTGTCACCATTTACTCACTCTTATGTTGTTCCATAGTAGGAAAAAATAATACAATGGAAGTGAATGGGGCTCGTGAACGGTTTGGTTACAAACATTCCTCAAAATATCTTCCTTTGTGTTCATCTTTAATTTAGCTGACGCTTTTATCCAAAGTGACTTACAATTAAGGTAAACCATAGAATAGAATAGAATAGAATAGAATAGAATAGAATAGAATAGAATAGAATAGAATAGAATAGAATAATCCACCCAAAATGAAAATTCTGTCATTATTTACCACCTTCCTGTTGTTTTAAACCTGTATGAGTAACCATACAGTTGATGGTACCCATTGACTTTTATAGTAGGAAAAACAAAATACTATTGTCAATGGGTGTCTTTTTTGTGTTCAAGAAAGTAACGAGATGTATATAATGTTTAAAACAACTTGAGTGCGAAATGATGACAGAATTTAAATTTTTGGGGGGCTAGCCGTGTTCGACAAAAATCACACATTTATGTAGGCCTATTTGGACTTTTGATTCTTCATTGGTGAAACAATCGGCTATTGGCAAAAAAAACAATTTCCGAATAGTTTTTTTGAGTGCGTCCATTGTTTTATATCATTATGAAGTCATTTATTTGTTGAATAGGTGCGGCATTAGCAGAGAAACAACAGCATTAACTTAAGTTTGTCGTCAAGGCTGACAGGACAATAATATTAGTAGTACCTCAAACAGTTACACGAAAATACACGCAGATGAATCCAACCCAAATGTTTAATGTCATGATTATTACCATTGATTTGGATTAGTTTATATGCAGCTGGTTATTTTTATCTATGATTATCCATATTTTAAGTTAATACATGGGCGGCGCTAGAGGTGGGCTAGCGGGGCTTGAGCCCTGGACCTGTTTTGTAAAGCCCCGATTGTCCTAATATGCGCGTCACTAATTTTAATTTGTTAAAATATTTTCTATTACAGCCGAACTGTAAATCTCTCGTCAAGAACTGTCAACTTGCTCGTTTGATTATTTATGTAAACGGTTAAAAACGCGTGTTATCTTTCTTTTTCCTTCCAAAGCGCGTGAGAGGTGGCGCGTCTTTCGTTGCTACTGTACGCAACCATGAGCGCGCTCTCCGTGACGTCGAGTAAACTGAATGCGTGATCAGATTTAAATTGGTCATCTGCACCACACGTCAATCATATCATTGCCACCATGCAATCAGTTAATCTTGTCGGGACTTTGGAGTTTCGTCTAGAGAAGATCTGTTACTCTGTCTGTGGGGTTACTCAGCTGTTACTCAAAGAGCTGCGCGGGGTTAGTTCACGTCAAGTCACAGCTTCAATGGCAACACCCCATATACTGTAGAGATGGATAACACATACTGAACTACGGATTAAAAAAGGGAAATCAGTGCCCAGGTTAAGAAAAGAGGAAAGATGAGAAAGGTGCAAAAAATAAAAGACATATAAGAATTGTATGAAGTATACTGTATATCATTATGTTGCTTGCTGTGTCTGTGCTTAAGTTACTCATAGAGCAGTAGCCTTATTCATTTTTACAGAGGTTGAACATAACCAAGTCAAGTCTGTAACTTAAAAAAAATCCTAAATAAATCAAAACAGAAACACTACCTGGTTGCAGAAAATGTATAATCATTAATACATTCATCATACTCAGGAATTAAATGTGTTAGTTTAGTGCCAAGTTTTAATATAAAGTTATTTAAGATAAGGTTAAGAAAATATTTATACTGTTAAATATACAGTGCAATATAAACAGTGCTTTCTGTGGTAAATAATAGAAAGTAATTTCCAGAAATATTGTTTATTTAATGTTAAAATAGCTTTGCAGCCCTGCAACGAGATGTCAATCTTGGGTTTGAGTTTGAGATCCAGGAACATATCCTGGATGAAATTTGTATTTATCCTGGATGAATTAAGATGAGATGAGTGTGAAAGGGGGGAAAATATGACATTAAAAAGAAATCCAACAAGAAAAATTAAGATGTATATTAAAGAGAGAACAGTTATGGATAAAATAAACAAACAATAAATTAAGTGGAGAGTAAAAAAGGGCCAAAAAAAATGTTAGTCAAAGTCATGGTGGAGTAGTGTTGGTTACCAATATTTTTCAAAATATATTATTTTTTGTTCTGCATAAGTCATACAGGTTTAAAATAACAAGAAGGTGAGTAAAAGATGACAGAATTTTCATTTTGAGGTGAACAACTTCTTTGATATCAGTGTAAAGTTTTCTCAGTTTAACTCAGTGGAACATTGTTATTTTAATGAGCACTATTAAAAAGTTAATCTGGCAAAAATAATACCACTTAGAAAATGTTTATCATGTTTAGCTATTAAAAGTGTATTTTTGACACTTGCTTGGATGTCTTTGGGCTAAGCCCCGGATATCCACTGACCCTAGAACCGCCCCTGAGTTAATAATGATAGAAAGTGAACTATATGCAGCTGTCGGCTACATTAACATATCCAACTAATCAAAAAACTGAATTCAGTTTTAATCATGATCACTGCAATACATCTTTTGTTATTTTGATTAGATAATAATTAAATGTTAAAACAGAAGCAAAAATAAACTACAGGACTACACATATAATATACATTTATGTCATTTGAATTTGACCAAGGGGAGTATTTCACATAAGTATTTACTTCAATACTTATTAACATAATAGATATATTTTTATTTATACATTTATTTCATTTAGCACATTTTCATGGTTCAGTACACTGTAAAAAAAATCCGTAGAAATTACAATGTTATTGCAGCTGGGTTGCCGGTAATTTACCGTGGATTTGGATTGATGTTATTTGCTGGCAGGAGTTTGTTCAAAGTTGAATAAGTTTTGAATATTGACAGGTCTTTGTCTTTACAGAGTAACACTATACAATAACAGCCTCACGCAAAGCATTCTGGGAACCAGAAGTCATCATCAACTTTTTTCTGTTTTTTGCTTCAGATTTTGTTTCCCAGAATGTTTTGCTTGATGCTGTTTTTTAGATTTACTCTGTAAAGACAAAGACTTGTAAATGTTCATTTAACTTTGAACAAAATGTTGCCAGTAAATAACATAAATTTAAATCTACGGTAAGTTACCGGCAACCCAGCTGCAATTTCTACGGATTTTTTTTTACAGTGTACTGTTGTATTTTATTGTATATGATGACTGTGTATTTGTGGATATGGTTAGATGAGAAACATTTTTAAGTAATGCTTTAAAAAAAGCTCATGGCGCTGTCCGGGTGCTGAAACGGCTTTCCGCACGTTTGTAAATTCTCCTTTTACGAATAAAGTATTTTATAAAGAGTACAAACCTTTTCTGACATACTTGTAAATAATTTTTTTATGATGTTGAATAGCCATACATTTACACTAATTAAAAGCCTGCTATTTTTTCTTCCATGACTGAAAGAAAACGACTTTTAAAGGTTTTAATACAAAAAACAACAAAAAAAATATTTTTCTTTTTTAACATTATTGTTAAACTGGGGGTCTTCTTCTTCCGCTTAGTTTTTTAGTTTACAAAGTCTGTCATCTAAATAGTGATTAAACATAGCACCAGCGCAACTGGCTTTTAAAGGGGATGAGAGCTGAGACTCTCATTGGTTTATTGCACGTTATGCCCAAAACACACCCATTACTCATTACAAGAATAGGAACAACCCTTTTCGACCGTGCGTCCGGCGCACAAACCATTTTTTCCGTCGTTAAATTAGCAAAAGTGGATTCAAACATGCCGTGCCCTTTAGACCATGTGCTTAGATTGTTAAAATAGGGCCCTTAGTGTTATATTTTTTTATATCCAGGATCCATTTTAAAGCAACACCAAAGAGGTTTTTTTACCTTAAAATAACGTTTCCAAAAAAGTTTCAGTGGTTCATCCACACAAAACAGGGTGAATGGCGCTTTCACATTCGCTTTGCAGCCCTCTATCGGCCAAAACCGCACTAAAGAAGTTTCCAACCGTCGGGTAGTGGTCCTGTAGTTCGAGTGAAAACTACAAAAACTTGCTTTACGGCAGACCTACAATCCAATCAGAGCCAGCTATGCTGCAGTATTTACGACAGTGGTAATGAACAATTACGCTTCTTACCTGTAGGGGGAGCAAAGAGCCAGAGTTCTTTAGTGTTGCTTTAAAGACTATGGGTCGATTAATTGGTAATCTGCAAGTAGGGAGCAACTTAATCCACTAACGGTCGACATAGGGCTCAACATAAAGGACTGCCCGGTGGCCTGTGGCAGTTTGTCTGTATGTACTCTTATGCAATGTTACCATCGAGACGCATTTTAAGAGTTGCAAACAAGCAACTAAACAAAACCTTGAAGTTTATGAGAAAACAGCACGTAACGTGCATGGTGTCTAAAAGAGTTGCCGATAACCCTTCATCTGGTCCACTGAACTTAATGGTGAGACGTATGAATGAAGAGAATTTTAAGCAGACTAATCCTGATATACCCGGAAATATTGACCCTGATGAGAGTATTGTGAAATTTCTGAATTAGAGTTTACATTTAAAATTGCCAATTGTCTTAACAAATGATGAACAAAATGTATATGTATACAATTTTATTTGACTTATTTGAATAATTATTTTTAATATGTAACACTGAAATCTTTTTTTGTTGGGGCCAGTGAAAATTTTGGCAGGGCAAGTTAAAACCTGAGCCACTGGCCCAATCGGGCCCTGCGACCTCTATTCAAAACCTTATAATTACTCAGATCCCTTGTTATCCCTGATGAACAAAACTACTACTAACGTGGGTTTTTGTCAGCCTGATATTATGGGAAAAAATAACTATTAACATTGTTTTTTTGCCCATACTAAACTGAATTTCTGATTATTATGAGGCATCTACAGTAGTCCTCAAGTGCCTTGAAGTGAATGCGAGTGTTTTGAGAGCATGCAATATTCAAACAAAGTACATTTGACCCTTAATTTGACACACAGATAATTGCGATTTTAATTTCAGTCGTCTTAAAGCTACTCTTTATTTTTAATGTGAGATGTGGACAGGATTACACATAAGAGGAAATTACTGAAAGATAGCGGTGTTATCATTATGTGCCCTCTGATCAGAAGATTCTGACAGATTCACTAAGAGGACACTTAACCGTCTTAAGAAAGCCAATGTGTTCAGAGGAAGGAAATGTCAAAGTTAACACGAGGCTCTGAAAACATGACTAATTCTGATGTGACCCCAAAATTAGTACACTGTAAAAAATTATTTGCTGCGTTAAATGTTTTAGATTTACAAGTCATGTTAACTTATTATTATTCATCTGGACTAGAGATGAGTTGTTATAACTTATAAAATATAGTTGAAATAAGTCAACTAAAATATTTAAGGCATCAAAGATAGCTTTAAAGTGGGTTGCATAAATAACATCATATTTGTCCCAAATCATTAAAGATTAACATTGGCTGCTAACGTACATTTTGCATTTTGAAGTAGATGCTATCTGACTAAGCTCTATTTAACTTCCGGTTTACGATACCTCCGAGTTGTCCTAGACGCGATTCGACGCGGCGCTGAGCTGTGCATCCGGTGTGCGACCCCCTTAAGGCTACGTTTATACGGAAACGATCTAAAGAGAAAACGCAAAAGTGCCGTCACATTATCACTTTTTATTCCGCGTATATACGAGCGTTTTGGGGGGAAATCTGCGTGTATATGGTAACGCAAAAGTGTGTGATATTTGATGTAGTATGCACTCCAGGCAGCTAGGTGGCAATGTGAAGCCCTGACACACAACAACACCAAGTCCGTGCTCCTGCATACAACCTTCCTTCTACTTCTCTCCTTAGTAGCGCGGTCTCGTCCAAAGCCGTCTGGTTTGCATACAACGGATTGGCGCATCAACAATTTGATGGAGGTAATTAATGCACCTTCTCTGATCAGTAATACTAGCTGTGAATATTTCGTACAAAAGCTGGCAAGACTCTTGTATATTTATCAGAGCTGCTATGGCTACTTAAAGGTCCGACGTATGGAAATAATCCGACATTGTTTGTTGTTATTTTCCTGAACTGGCGCATGCCTGCAACGTAAACGCGTACGCGACAAGAGCCATCGTGAGCGGACTTTTGCGTTTTTACTCTTTAGATGGGAACGCAACGGTAGAGCATTTTTAAGATTCCATCTCTGGAGGGTGGTTTCACTTTTTTGCGTTTTTAAGAAAGCCATGTAATTGAAAGGCCAACACATCCTCACCCCATGTCGTCAATATTTGACGACACTTGACCATTCGTCAATATGTGACAGGGAGAGTATACCTTTCGCGTCATTTTTTGACGAACTGGGGACTTCAATACTATTACGTCCGTTGCATTCTCTTTCCTATTTTCTTACCATTTTCGCGTCGGTTTAGGGTCAGATTACGCAAAATTAAACAGTGTACGCGAAATTAAACAGTTGTCACCTGGCGTTGGGGTTAGAGTTAGGTTTGGGTAGGGATGTCATTATGTAATTTTAACCCTAAACCGACGCGAAAATGGCAAGAAAATAGGAAAGAGAATGCAACGGACGTAATAGTATTGAAGTCCCCAGTTCGTCAAAAAATGACGCGAAAGGTATACCCTCCCCGTCACATATTGACGAATGGTCAAGTGTCGTCAAATATTGACGAGATGGGGTGAGGATGGGTTGGAAAGGCACATCCGATAAAATATTTTTACATTTTCACCCTCAAGCGTTCTCGTGTAAATGTGTTTGCATTCACACACACTTGAAGACATCTTGCTGGGCAAGATTGTATATTTTTCATAGTTTGGGACGTTCACACCACCGCGGATCGCACTTCACTGCGGAGGTTATGACAACTGTCACAGCCCTTCCTACGGTATATGTAGATAAAAACGTCTCATTCTAAGTTAATAAAACAATACAGCTCATTATGTAAGGTCTTTATACACCACTGATAATATAGTTATGTATATTAAATTGCATTTCTGTCAAGAGATCATTCTAAAAATTACACAATGCACCTTTAACATTTTAACATAGAGGTTTAGCTGAAGTTTAGCTGTCTCACATTCAGCTCATTTAGCGACAATATAAAGTAACTGAGCTTTTCCATCAAAGAAACATATAGTAATCTTTTCTTTTAAATGTATGACACAGTGTGTTCAAAATGTGAAACATCAATGGAGAATCTTGTGTCTGTTTGTTTAACCCACGTTCAGTAAGAACAAAACAGCTTAGTATCACACGTCGAACACTGATGTGTTGTTGAGGACCTGAGAGGTTAATTTGGTTTCTCATGCTCTTCTTTTGTTTATGTCACACAAAACTTTCTGTAGGAGGATGCATGAGCATGTTCGCAGTAGCCTCGAGCGTCAACCAAAAATTCTTGTCGATATTGTGCATGCAGAAAGAAAGCAGACGTTGCTGCTCCCACTTGTAAAATCATTGCCGTTGAGCTTGATTTGTATTTGCAAATTTTTGTAGGCCAAAACAACGTCCTAAAGTCACTCGCATGCCTTCGAGAAGTGTTTATCTGAATTTTCAGTCGGTGCCTTTAATGTCCTGTCCTTGCATGAATTAAAAGTATGCTTGTAATGTCATTTAGGATAATGATTTCTTACTACACTCAAATGTTTCAGTATCACTACTTTTAGACTGGTCAAGCTTACCCCCATTTACATTATATACTTCAAAATTGCTTTATTCCACATTACTCAAAGACTCTTAAAAGCCAGTGGCCAGACCAGAACGTATACCTGTTTTTAAGTAAATGACTGAGACGTGATTGGTTGTAGTGTATGTGATAGGCCTATTCAGTACAATCACATGTCTACACATTCACATATAAACATGATGCAACAACATTTGGCTTGTTTTATTGTTTAGATAAAATCCTAACGAAAATGCCAACATGTATTTGTCTACATTTTATCTATTGCATTTACAAATCTGTTCCAGTTATATTTGTAATGGAAAATCGAATCATCATAATGTTTTATCTAGTAGAAATAAATCTATTATTCAAATAATAATTTAAAATCGTCTAAAAAATGTATATCCAATTTGTTGTGATTAGCCTATTTGTTTGCCAATTTACCATTTCTGTGACAATGGTATATAGGTATAACCCTTTTAAACATGCAAACAAATACTAATAAATAAGGAAAGAATATCTAAGAGGATGCCTTGATTTATCAATTAATGTTTTGTGATGCATTGAGAGAGAGAGAGAGAGAGAGAGAGAGAGAGAGAGAGAGAGAGAGAGAGAGAGAGAGAGAGAGAGAGAGAATACGTTTGTGCAGTCAGGAGTGTCAGTAACATCAAAGGATTATTCCACTTCACACTGTTCATGTGCTGGTAATTTGGGTAATTCTATTGTAGGGTTTGTCGATCCTGAAATTATGGGCACTACTGTCCTCGTGTGCCATATAATTTAGTTGTTTCCTACTTCTCTGACTGAGGCAAAAGGGAAGTGGCAACCAGGCTCGATATACTCGGAGGAGAATTGCAGCTATTCTTCCCCTATATTTTGGTCTTATATAAAAGTGACATAGCCTTCCCTTTCATCTGAACCGCTATTTAAACTGCTGGTTCAAAAGCCACTACAGGCAACCAGCTTACCCTTTATCCCTTTAACCTTCAACTCCATTAATAATTTCAAGCTGCTTCTTATAAATGTAATTAAATTAATGTTGTATATTAAGTTAACATATATGTTATTATATAAAAGAGAAAATATAAATATATATTATTTATATATAATACAATATTTATAACAAATAAGAATACATTTTAATATTTTTATAGACAAACAAGACACTTTTTGGCATTGTTATTATTATTAAAACAAACCAATAAATGAATGATCAACGACTGCATAATTTCTCAAATAATTTACGAATAAATATTTGTAAAAACATCATTACACAGGCAAGCGTTGTTCTGAAAGGATAAGAATAGCACATGAGGATGTAAACATCTTTAGGACTATTAGGATCTGTATCTAAAAGGGTTGCAACAAACATCTTCCCTTTTTGCCATGGTGACAACAGCTTTTGTTTTTGGTCTCTGTAGTAACCAAACCAATTCTTTTTCTGTATCACACCAGCCCTTGAAGAGACAAATATTACCATGAAACATTACTGCTAAAATCTTGCTGGATGAGACCTTGGTCATGCTTACAATAATGTCGATATTTTACATATATTTGACATTTTTAGATGTCAGGAAATGCTATTCTTTTATTCTCTGAATAAACCTTTACCTTGTCTGAATACTGTATGAATACCACTGGGGGGCAGAGCTTTTTTTGCAGGGGCAAAGATGTCATCTTAGAATAATTTAAGTCTGCTTTAAGTATATTAAAAAATGCATACAGTATTTATATTTTAATATATTTTAACAGTGATAAACTCAAAAATGTCTGTTCTCAATATCATTCATCTCCGACTGATTCACAAAGACTCTGAATTTACTTTAAATAAAAAGTAGGGCTTAAAAGATTAATCGCGATTAATTGCATACAAAATAAAAGTTATTTTTGCATAATATATGTGTGGGCACTGTGTGTAATTATTATATATATTGAAGTACACACACATTCGACATTAGAAATTCCACCTCATACCATACATTCAATAACCATCTTAAGGACTGTCTTTTGTGTACACAAAAAGTGTGAGCATTGCTCATAATAATTTATATATGCTTGTATTTATATTTTAGCTTTTTTGTAACCTATGGTATACTATGTATGGCAGATATATATGTATATATGTATATTTATATATGTATGTATATATATATATATATATATATATATATATATATATATATATATATATATATATATATATATATATATATATATATATATATATATATATATATATATATATATATATATATATATATATATATATATATATATATTTATTTATACAACAGTTCTTTCTGGTTCTCAAATCTGATTGGCTAAGAGGCGTGCAATATTCTACTGATAACGGCACAGTAACCGCTTCACCTTTCGTATCATTCCGCCACCTAGTGAATGGAGGTCCTCTAAACAGGCTCATCTCTATGGAAAAACTGCACCCACACACGGACACACACAAACGCACTGTTTTGAATCACTCTCCGTGTGTCTCATTAGTTCACTAGCTCGTAAATCAGTCTGTGAATCCCAATCGGAAGTTATTATTCTATCAAAGAACAGCGCTCTTGGATGTTATGTTAAACTTAATGGGATTAATGTCTTGTCACATCGTGTGGACACTTGGAAAGAGGAATGTAAACACTATTTTTTTTTCTGGAGCAATATCGCTTATCAGAACGCGAAAACACAGTGGAACTGCAGGTAAGCACCGCAGCTTTTAAATGTGGAGATTGATCATTTATTTTATTGTGACGTGACTATTAAAACATGTTATGAGATATCGCCACTGATATATTTATAAGCAGCATGCAAAAACATCTCTCTGACACTTATAGTGCTCGTATCGCGTTAAGAGTAAATGGGAACGCAATAGTAACATTATACAAGTATAGTTTTATTCACTTTTACCTCGCGCCAAAACAATAACAACACAAAAAGACACTAAATATGAATAAAAAAACAAGTAATAGTTTGATCATTACACCAAATACAGCTGATTTGATCTCATTTTTGACCATCAAAAACAAACAAGGCCAACATGAGAGCCAGGGAATCCCTGTCAGAGATGTAGTCCAGAGAGGGCGGTGGTCAGCGGGGCGAGTGAACACTGACGTCCGCTCATGCTTTGGTTCTCATACGTACCGAATCTCACTAAGCAAAGGTTCAAACAGGCGCTATCTTTACTAATCGACTGTAGATTTAAATATAATACATATATATTCTCGACTGAACTAATCTTAAAACTACACTTTGTGACCAAGAAACGGTAATATAAAGAAACTACTTTTCCGTCCATTGAGTTGTTATGAGATTCAAAGCAGCCGAAAGTGTTAGCTGTCATTCTGGCCGCCCTCAAATCCGTGGCGGAAGAAGTAGTTCTCAAACAAAGAGGCTTTTAAAATAACTCCGTTGTTGTTTTCTAGTTTTCTTTTTTCAAACGTGTGCCGTCGAACTGTTGTATAAAAGCAATATCGCTCTCGGAGGGAGTCGTGTGATATAGCTCTATATCATCACGGCTGTGATTGCCTCCGGCACTCGGCCATAACATTTTTCTCAAATTCATACTTGTATGTGTCTATTTATACATAATACTTACACACAGTAAACACACCCACATACATTATGCAAACACAAATGTTTATTTTGTATGCGATTAATCGCAATTAATCTTTTAACATCCCTAATAAAAAGAGATTAAAAAGGGGTACTGGCATTTGTTTAATTTACACAAACTTTGTCTTTCTTTAATGCATAGCTTACAAATACAATAAATAGTATTTGTTTTGTCAACTAAAGCAGATTTTATTTGTAATTTTGGACCTGTTTTTTTAGGGAGGGGTTTTGTATAGTGGATAAAGAATTGTTACAGGTTCAAACTTACTAAGGATCGGTCCAAAAGCCCACTGAAGGGGCTTATTTCGTGATAATAGACTGCTGCCTATACATTATCTCGCTTAATACACAGCTATTTACCTCATTAGTAAGGTAAGGAACATTAAATATTGATTTGAAATATTTTATCAGCTGATTTTTAATGAATGCAAACCTTCCGCGAATTTTTTTTTTTTTTTTTAAGTTTTAAAATAAGACGAGACATTCAGACGGACTTTCTTTTCCGTGGCATTCTCACGGATTGGTTACTTAACTGTTTTGTCCTATTTTTTTACCATTGTCGCTTCGGTTTAGGGTTAGATTTACATAAAGTGACATCCCTACCCAAACCCAACTCTAACCCCTACGCCGTAGACGATTTTACAGTAGAGCGACGAAAAAAAATATATATATATATATATATATATATATATATATATATATATTAGGGCTGTCAAAATTAACGCGTTAATAACGCGTTAACGCAAATTCATTTTAACGCCACTAATTTTTTTAACGGAGATTAACGCAACGCGCAATTTCTGTTTGACCCTTGGTCCAGCCCATAGTTGAATGAACAGAGACGCAGACAAATGTGACTAAATGAGTAAAAGGTTTTCATAGAAATAAGAACATTAAGCAAATTCTCTACCAAATCCAATGCTCTAAATGCTCGTTGGACATCTGATACGATCTTTATTTATACGTCTGAAAGGTGTAACGTTACCGTCCTCCTAATGCTTAATCTAATACAAAAATGCGTCTCAATTCATTTTGGTTTCGCTTTTATGCATGACTTAGAAAATAGACTGCAGGACTTGCTTGATGTTAAAATAGTCATTAAGAGAGATAAAGTTCGGTACCTTATTAATGTTAAAGAGTTATTAAGAGCGACAAGACTCAAAAGCGATCCCCTCACGCTGACTGACTGATATCTGAAGCGCGTGCACACAGACGCGCGAGTGCGCGACCCGGATATATAGACATCTACACAAAATTACAGTTTTACAAATATCTGTTTTGATAAGAATTCACGCAGGTAGGCTCTATAATCTGTTATGTTTTAAGTAAATGTTTGGTTAACTGTTGGGTAAAACTATCTGATGTGTAACATTATATTAGATCACTTAGATTTTAAGCAGTCTGTCTCAATGTCAATCAAACAAAAGGAAAAAAAGTTGAACATACATTGATGATGTTTTTGCTTTGTGTGTGCTAAATCTATTAGTTTTACCAGTGATTTTAAGGTATTGATGTGGTAATATAATGTATGGATGTGGAAATGTTTGTGGTAATTTGACTCTTTCAACTTCAAACACGTGTAGTTCTGTCATATTTTGTTATATTTCAACAAATCATGCATTGTTCTATGTTTTAATAGAGAATGTCAAAATATGAACAACTATTTTTTAAAAATTTGCTAATTCCGACTCAACTTGCCAGCGCAGGTCACAAATGATGCAGCAGCAAACAAAAATGGAGAAAGAAAAATCTTCTGAAAGGAAAATTCTTATACAAAACAATGGCTGGTGATTCTGTTAAAATGTAAACAGGCTGTTGTTAACATACATTTGCATAAAGCATCTATATATGTATATATGATTAGAATATTAAAAAACTGAAAAGTGTTAAATTAGGGTAAATTTAGAATGGATAAAAATGTGCGATTAATTTGCGATTAATCGCAGTTAACTCATGAAATCATGCGATTAATCTAGATTAATTTTTTTAATCTATTGACAGCCCTAATATATATATATATATGTTAACTTAAATAATATGAATCTCAACGTGATATTTAACATTGCTCATATTTACATATAGAGATAAAAGATATAATATATTACCAGTGCAATACCAGTGGTTATTATAGTACATTAGATGTATCTGATCAACACAAAGTAGAGATATTAAAACTTCCTTTTAATACAGAAAAGGCAATGTTAGTTTATCTGATTAGAAACACTTTAATTGAAAAATTCCTTAAATGCCAGATGAAAAGGCCACTTCATTCATACAGCCCGAAACAATGGATGTATGCATTTGAAGGATATCATTAAGCTAATATTTCATCTGAATAAACACAGTTTGGATATAAACCACACACGCGAACCCTTGCACATGTGAGATCACTTTCCTTACCTCTATAAGCACATGTAGATTGTCGTCTCTCATTGAGGTGCGTCTACGTCTCGCAAATCAAGTTCGCCCAACAGATTGAGAGACGTTGCAAGGAGCACTCAAGTGTGATGTGAAATAAATGAAAGAGGCCGAACACACACAAGCGAACAAATACACACATTTTATAAATCAACTCTGACAGCCGCAATAGAGCAGAGCTGACAGTGGCCAGTTACCCCAAACCACATCTACCGACGTTATTGATCCATAATCCACCTTCACATAAAACACCCAATTTCATATAATGCCTATAATAACAGTGCATTCAGACTCAAGTAGGTGTCAGAAAATAGAGGCGTATGTGAAGAGAGAGAGAGAGAGTGCTTCACATGAGAGAAAGGAAAATGCATTTCATTTTCAATTTTAGTTTTTACTTTCTGGACCATCAAGTAATGGAGTTGTCTGGAGTATGTATTTGTTTGATAAATAAATGTTTTAATATTGACAATAATCACACCCTACCTGTATCTACACATGGACATAAGGGCAATATGCATTACCTTAAATATAATTTTTATATTTGTTTGTTTTTATTTGCTGAGCCTATATGTATATTCAAATTTGTATTAATACTATTGATCTTGCCATGTAATGATTGTATTAAATGTATAAAAACTTGTAAGGGCATTTAAAGGGATACCTTCTTTTTACAAATATACTCATGAACTGGCCATGCTTCGCTTGAAAACTAATAATGTCAAGGCTTAGGTAATACTGCCAGGCTTAGGTTTGGAAGTGGTGTTAGGTGTATAGCAAATATTGTCTAAGAGAGATCGTCACTAATACAACTTCAAAGGTTTCTGTGTGTGTGTTTAGTGGCAATTACATGCAATTCAAATTACCTTGGAGGTATGGTTGGATTTCCATGGCGCACACACACACACACACACACACACACACACACACACACACACACACACACACACACACACACACACACACACACACACACACACACACACACACACAGAGCATTGTCCTTGCAAGATCACTGTCTGTTTCTTATCATAGCCAAACAACCGTGCTTATTAATAGGGGTCCGGACCGCAAGCTCCTATACATCATTGTCTTGGCTTGGACGAAAGCTAATCACTCAAGCACTGTTAAAAAAAGCAGGGGTTAGCCATTTAGTCGCACACCAAAACGTTGTGCGATACCGGTTGGGGTTAAATGGTGATGACAGTTGCCATAAAATGACTCTGCTATAAATCTAGATTGGACAGATGATTGGTAAGTATAGTGAAGTGTGATGGAGGGATGTGTCTGGAATTTAGAAAATGTGCACTGTAAAAATAGTTTTTTTTTGTCAAATCAACATATATTTGTTACTTTAACTTAAGCAATTTAGTTAAACAATTTCAACTTGACATAATTTAGAAAAACAAGTTGAGGTCATACGTACGGTGTGCCTCATATGTCTTGAAAAGGGAAGCCGCTGGCTCTTTGATCGCCCCCTGGTGGCTAGCTGCAGTACAAGTCATAAACCCCGCCCTCTCCAATCAAACGAATGGGACTCTGCTCTAAATAAACAAATATTTACACTTCCAATAAAAGTTTATGAAAGATGGTTTTGGTCCTTTCAAGTAGTTGTTGCACATGCCTTGGCTCCAAACTGACGTTTTTACGTAACATGGCAGCAACCATGGTCGGACATTTTTGGCTGCGCTTCATTACAATGGAGGGAGGCGACGTTGTGTCGTCCATCTTTTTTTTTACAGTCTATGATTTATCCAAGTTAGCAACCTATATAAAATAATTTCTGATGTCAGTAGCATTATAACGATAACTATAGTTGTGTCCTAATTCGATGGCTGTGACCTTCTAAGGATGTATACTTAGACCTATTACCACACAGCTGCGTGACTTAAGGTCAGTAAGGCCATCCCAATTCGAAAGATGCTTAAAATGAAGCCTCAAATTGCGTTCTTATTTCTCCGCGTTGTTAAGGATAAGAATGGATCCTTCACAACCGAAGCTATTTATGACAGGCCAATACTGTTTTATTTATAAAGCGTAGATTATATGTATAGGGTCTCATATTGGTCGTAAAGTCACTTTGGTTAATAACCGAGTGTTATCGGTTTGTAAGAATAGAGGCCTACAAGGAATTAGTCTCAGCCTTAGACGTCACGCCCACAAACTGTTGGCTGAACGTCTGATGTTTTTCGTACACTTTTCTGGAAACCCTGTGAGAATGTTAAAGTCGTCTTTGATTGGTTGAAAAAAACGGATTTCCAGGAGACGCGAGTGTCGCGATTAGTTTCGGTCCCTGGAAAACAAAGCTCTGACGTTCCATTGAGGAAGAGAATCAGTCGTGTTCACGTGGATAATAATGAGCAGTTATTATGATCAGCTAAACATTGGATTCTCAAAAATATGCAAAGTTCACGACATTGATTCTAAATGACGTCCAAGAGTTTTGCTTAAGACAGTTAGTGGAGTCAAAAAGTTCGGTTCTCCTGAATTGCTTGTATGTGTTAAACGGTGAAGAGATATGCTTCAAACAGACGTTTAACGGGAGCGTCTCATTGGTGTGGCTGTTGATGAAGTGCACAACTAACTATGGTGAGTAATGTTGTTTATTTAGATGCTATTCGGTTGCAGCTGGTTATTTCAATAACTGACTTGTTGCCAGCTGGCTCGGTATTGTGGGGAGTCCAAAACGTGACGCTAGATTAAACAAACTGTGATTGGTTATTTGACATGTTGGTCAAACAGCTCGTGGGCGGGCTTTGTCCAGAAAAAGCAGCGAAAACACCAGACCTTCAGTATTGAAGGTCTGGCTACGCGAGACTAACAAGGAATCAATGCACATCTACTCATTATTATTATCTTATACCACGGGTCTGTTGAATGCTGCATTCTGATTGGCTGAGAAATGTTCTATGGGTGTTGATTATTTTTCTGTAAACCGCACACCTATCTTTTCAAATGTCTTAAAAATAGGCACCAGAGTAATGTTTGTGGTAACCGTGGTATAAGCGGAATAATTGACTCCGGTCCTTTGAATTATTTGAAAATAATGCACACCTGTGGTGTAACGGCACTCCGCTTCGCGTTGTGCCGCATTACCACCTTGGTGTGCATTATTTTCTTATAATTCAATGGCCCGTCATCAATTATTCCTTACTTAAAGGGGACATTTCACAAGACTTTTTTTAAGATGTCAAATAAATCTTTGGTGTCCCCAGAGTACATATGTGATGGGTGTGTCCTTTTAAATGCAAATGAGCTGATCACTGCACTAAATGGCAGTGCTATGGTTGGATAGTGCAGATTAGGGGGTGGTATTATCCCCTTCTGACATCACGAGGGGAGTCAAACCTTAATGACCTGTTTTTTCACATGCTTGCAAAGAATGGTTTAAGTACTGGGTTGTTATTTTTCACATTTTGTAGGTTGATAGAAGCACTGGGGACCCAGTGTACTTAAGTACTTAAACATGGAAAAAGTCAAATTTTCATGGTTTGTGTATTCTGCGAGAGGCAGTAAGTGAGTGAACTTTCTTAGGCCAGAAAGTTGTGTAACGTGACAGTGACTTCACAGTGTTTTCGCTAAACTGCAAGCTTTTATTCCGGCACAGGAAGAGAGAACTTTTTTTAAGTTGGAGGTATCATTGTTGTCATAAGGGAAGACTTTGGCTCTGAATGCCAGAGATTCTGTCTTCCGCACTGCTGCATGCTCAGCTAACTCTGCCTGACGCCAACCTCCGGTCTCCTGACACAGCGCTGTCAAAACTAACTCGAGAAAATGGTATTTTGAAAATGTAATTGATAGCATGGTGTTTCTTTTACAATAATGGGATTTAAAGGTGTGTTTTACTTTAATGACAAAGTTTTAGAGAAAAATAAATGAAAAGTTTAATGATGTACATTCACATAAATATTCCATATCAGTTATCAATACAAAATGAATCATGTCTGACTGTGAATAGCACATTTCTACAGTTGCATTAATACCTAAAAGCCTAAAAATGTTTTTGCTTTATGCTGCATTTACTACTCCAACATAATACACTTTTGACAACTATTCTAAGTACTCAAAATGGTATCACATTTATATAGATCTTATTTGTAGGATCTCATTCATACTTTTCATATGACATGCTCACAGTCAAATGAAGGTTAGGTATAGAGGATGAGCTTAATGCTTGTGTTTAATCTACAATTTGCATTCGCTTTAATCGGGTTAATTCACACAAAATCACAAACTTGTAAAAAATAATACTTAGTGAAAAAGCAAAAAGGATCCAAAGTTATTTAATTTAGATAGTATTATTATTCATCTTAGTTAGGTTTTATTTCAGTTTTGTGTATCAGTACACAACCTAGTTGGGTCAAAAAATGACAGAAATGAACCCAGAAAATGTTTATGTTTGACCCAACAATGAGTTAAAATAATCCAGCATTTTGGGTTGAAACAACCTAGCTTAAATTGTATAACCCAACAGGTTGGGTTTGTACCTATCTGGCAGAATGCTGGGTTGAAATAACTTAAAAAGTAAGTTACTTAAAGGTGCAGTGTGTAATTTTTAGAAGGATCTCTTGAAAGAAACGCAAAATATTAAACAAAACTATATTATCAGTGGTGTACAAAGACCTTTTAAAATGAACCGTTAAGTTTTTATTACCTTAGAATGAGACCTTTTTATCTACATACACTGAAGGTCCCCTTACATGGAAGTCGCCATTTTGTGCCACCATGTTTCTACAGAAGCCTTTAATGAACAAACTTTTTTATTAAGTTGTCTCCCACGATGAAATGTTTGTCCGGTGGTGGCTATCGTAGCTTCTTTATGCATTTCAAAAGCGAGGGTTGGGCAGTGGACTGAGCCGTTGGTTGCAATTCACAACTTCACCACTAGATGCTGCTAAAATTTACACACTGCACCTTTAACCCAAATATAAACACTGTAGTAATTTAGTGAAAACCCCGCCTACTTTGTTCTGGCCAGCAGAGCACAAATCGCTTGGCTGCGCTGAACCCAGCGGCGAGCGCAGCGAACACCGCGTCCTATGTAAAAGCCGCATTACAATACATTGATATAAATTTATGCATCAATTAAATTTCTAACGATATGATGCATTGATGCCACACATAAAATATCAATATGAGGTATTTTGACACTCTCCATGTCCTCATTCCTTGCCATAACGTCCATCTACGCATTTCTGCCAAAGCACGCATTTTCGTTTATTTTCATGTGCTAATGTCAGCAACTGACTGCAATGTAGTCTCAGCCTCAGACTTTACGCCCACAAACTGTTGGCTGAACATCTAATGTTTTTCGTACACTTTTCTGGAAACCATGTGACAATGTCTAAAGTTGTCTTTGGATTGGTTGAAATAAACCGGATTTCCAGGAGACGCGAGTGTCGCGATTAGTTTCGGTCCCTGGAAAACAAAACTCTGACGTTCCATTGAGGAAGAGAATCAGTCGTGTTCACGTGGATAATAATGACCTGTTGTCATGATCAGCTAAACATTGAATTCTCAAAAATATGCAAAGTTCGCAGCATAGACTCTCTAAAAGACTTCCAAGACTTTTGCTTGAGGCAGTTAGTGGAGTCAAAAAGTTCGGTTCTCCTGAATTGCGTCTCATTGGTGTGGCTGTTGATGAAGTGCACAACGTTGTTCTATGGTGAGTAATGTTGTTTATTTAGATGCTATTCGATTGCGGCTGGTTATTTTAATAACTGACTTGGTGCCAGCCGGCTCGTTATTGTGAGGAGTCCGAAACGTGACGCTAGACGAAACAAACTGTGATTGGTTGTTTGACATGTCGGTCAAACAGCTTGTAGGCGGGCTTTGTCCAGAAAAAGCAGCGAAAAACACCAGACCTTCAGTATTGAAGGTCTGGCTACGCGAGACTAACTGCAATGCAGCAACAAAGCGGTTGTAGCAGCAAAAACACAGTGAAAGTGGCAGAAGACGTTGTTACTGCTATTGGACGCAAATCGTGGGTTTGGAAATATTTTGTATTTGAAAAAAATTGAAAAAAATAAAAACCTTTGCCAGCACCAGCTGAAACACTAAAGATTTTTAAGCTTGATTTTATGTGGCATTTTTTTCCTCATTTATTTTTCTTTATTTAAAAAAAATATTTTTTCTCAGTTTATTGTTGTAAATGTTCCAATTAGGACAGAGATTGTGCCTTTTTTAATTTAATTAAACATTCATGTTATATTTTGGTTTCATTTGTGAGTTATTAAAAATTTAACTGGGTAGCTAGACACGTAATATTAAAGTATCGCTAAATTAACCGAATCAAATCGTAATCGCACCGAAGAAACGTTTGATGTACCGGCAAATATCACACTGTTGGTGGAGATAATCGTTACGGTATTGTATCTCAAACAAACTGTCCGATTTACACCTCTAAAAAGCAGGTAACACAGGACATCCCTACCTCACATAATCTCCCTCTCATAAAGAGAAAAATCAGCACTCAGAGCCAGAAATACACGTCTGCCTGCTATACAATTACTGGATTAATCATGTTATTCTATTGCTTAACCTCTAGAGGAAAAGAGAGAGAGAGATGAGGGGGTGAGATATTTTGTTAAAGATCTGCATTTTCAGAGCATTTTCCAAATGGCTTGTTAAAACCAGAAGGTCACGAGGTCAGGACTCTTAATTACACTCAAACAGAGTAGAAATGGCCAGAAGAGAAGCGACGGAGAAAGACTGAAAAAGAGGACGCATGCGAAATGATATTGCAGGAAATTACAGCTTTGGTAATTTTGCAGAATCCCCCGTATTTCTCTGTACAATGCAGATGAGGCCCACAATCAGGCCTGGCGAAGGTGTCAATGCAGGTCCTTATTAATAACAATACAAGAGAAATGGCCTCTCATGCAAAATCACTTTGGTACCCCTCTCACTGCAGTGTGAGGGGGCAGAGAGATGATAGAAAAGAAAAACAACGGACACATCTCATGAATGTATTCATTTTTTTTCTCTTAAAAACTACAAGCATATATTTAAAGTTTTTTTCACCTGTGAGTTTATTATAACTAATTTGGACGAATTTTTCATCAGTAGATTTTGCAGGTGTTCCTCTAGCTCAGTTGGTTAAGCATTGTGTTAGCAATGCAAATGCTGTGGGTCAGGGAAAAGACATAAAAATGTAAACCTTGAATGTATTATGCAAAATATGTTAACATACATTTATTTTCTGTACATTCTTGCTCAGTGTGCTTAATATGTATGTAAAATGGGATATTGCAACACAATTCTTTTTTTTTAAGTTATTTTTTTTGGCTATTTCGCCTTTATATTTAACAGTGAATGAGGAGAGGGCAGGAAAGAGGGGTATGGGATCGGTAAATGACCACGAGCCGGGAATCGAACTCGGGTCGCCAAAAGCACCACATATGGGAGCACTGCCCAGTCCACCATTGGCTCCGACGGCAACACAATTCTTGACGCTCAAGCACAACGTTTTCGTTGTATTCAGTAATTTACACATTTGGCAGCTTACAGAGCTTTTAATGTATGCATTTTTTTTATCAGATTGTGTTTTACCTTGTGTTGAACCCATGACCTTTGTGCTACTAATGCAATTTTGTATCAGTTGAGCTACAGGAACACTTTGAAGTCTTCAAAAATTTAAAGCGACAATTGTCAAATGATTAATCATGATTAGTAGCATACAAAATAAACGTTTGTGTTTGCACACTGCAAAAAATTGTTTTCAAGAAAAAAATGTCTTAGTATTTTTGTCTTGTTTTTAGTAAAAATATCTAAGAATTCTTGAATTGGGATGATTTTCCTTGATGAGCAGAAAAAAATTCTAGTTTTTAGACCAAAAATATCAAATGTAAGTGATTTTGTGCATAAAACAAGCAAAAAAATCTGCCAATGGGGTAAGCAAACAATCTTAAACACTAAATTCAAGAAAAATTCAAGAAAAATTTGTTTACCCCATTGCCAGATTTTTTTGCTTGTTTTATTTACAAAATAACTTAAATTTGATATTTTTGGTCTAAAAACTAGACTTATTTTCTTGGGTCGTTTTGCTCATCAAGAAAAAGCAACTTAATTTAAGAATTTTTTCACAATACAAGACAAAAATACTATATTTTTTTGAAAATAATTGTTTGCTGTGTGTGTGTGTGTGTGTGTGTGTGTGTACTAATTAATTTTCTTAAATTTAAACATGTGTGTATTTGTGTATATACAGTACACACACATAAATTATGCAAACACAAACTTTTATTTTGTATGTGATGAATCAGGATTAATCGTTTGACAACCATAATTTAAATATTGAAATAGAAACGATTAAAGGAATAGTTCACCCAAATATGAAAATACTTATTTTAATAATTTTAATTTATTCACTCTCAATTGTGACATTTTCCTATAGTATGTTTGCATTAGGACATCTTGAATAATGTTAAGGGATAGTTTTCCAAATATATTTTCTTGCTGTTATGTCTTTTTTGATGCTGGGAAACCGTTTTAATAAACTTTCTGAGTTGCTAACACATTAGAACCAGTGGCGAACAACACCACTTCTGTTGCCTAAATGCACGCGCAGGCTATTTGATCCCGTGAGCTGTAAAAGGGTCTATAAGCATTCAAAATGTACAGTTTGGCACGTGAGATTTTATGACATCATCCTACACTTCAGCTTGTCATCAAATTTCCTGTCCAATTACATGCTCAATAGACACTAATATGTCCCGTCCCCTACATTGCTCGGAAGCACCTGAAATCACAAGTGCCTGAAATGAGACACTAGTTAATACATATACTAGTTCTTATGTGAGGGAGGGCACATGGGACTGGATGCGCAAAGTAATACATCATTATTATTACATGTGTTAAATGCATGCAGCATTAGTATAATAAGCAATAATGAAGTTCTTGTATTATTGCCTCCATATGACAAATCGCTTTATTGTTTCCTAATCTTTGGATAAAAGCGTCTGCTAAATGCCTAAATGTAAATGAGCCCTTCAAAATGCACTGCTCAAACTTTCCAAGCTCATCACTTCCTTCTCTCTATCTTTAAACAGTCTCACCATGATCCCCAAAACACCCCATCATCTTAAAACAAGCAAACAAGGCTCTTTTAATCATCCCCCGTGTGTCCTTTTAAAGCCAATCTTTGAGCTTCTTCATCCAAATCATCACGTGAGCGCGGCCGCAGTGGTGACATTTTAATGCGGGTGTCGTCGTCTTGCTTGCCCCCCTCCCAACAACACGATACGTGCCGTCTGATTTCGCATTCATACCGCGCATATTAATCAAGACGCCCTGGCGTTGGCCGGTTTCGTCCCTCCATTCCGTCTGCCAATCTGCATATCCGCATATTACAGGCGGAGGGCCCCGTATTTAATTTCCTACAGGAGCAGATAATGATCGGCTTGTTCATGCAGAGGGGGGCCTTTGTCAGGAGAGGTCTGATATTTCACATGAAGTAGGAAAGCTCTGATTAATGCCGCGCTGAGCAGATTTCTTCGGCTCGACGTTTCATTACAACGAGGTGATGAAATGACTCGTGGTGGTGGCCGGATCGACGGTGATCATACGACAGATTTACTGATGCAGTTTTAATATGTCTGAAAACATCTGTGAAGAGCGTGAGCGATGGGGGAAGCAACGGGGAGACATATTTGTCGGGTGTTAGGACATCTGCTTTTTGACCCTGTTATAGGAGTAATTTGTAACTTGAGTTTCTTACATTTACAGTAGCATGATCCAATGGTGGTACTTGTTTGACTCTTTGTTTAAGTTGCTGATAAGTAGACTGCACGTGACCCTGTCTGAGGAATCTAGGCTAAAGTTTTGGAGCATTAAAGTTTGATTTCAGTCATTGATTTCACATTTATTCACTCAGTCAATATTAAAGATTATTTTAACAGAATGTTATTTAAATTATGTAGGATGATTTTATGTAGAAAACAATATATCACAAAAAAGACTTTAACTGGGTTTCAAAGGCAGGGGTACATATGGGTATACTTAAACTTTGGTCACAGAAAATATCCGTAAAATTAGCAGAGAGGCATCTGTGTCCCGTAAATGTTCTGGGATCGCTCCCATAAAGTGGACCTAGGAACATTGCCGTAACATACATACGCAGAAACAATGCTGTAAGGGGCGTGCCATATAGTGAGGATGTGTCATCTAATCCATAAGTTATGGTTCAGCTTTTTGACACAGGGATTTAAACGCAGATCAACATTCATGCCGAGAAATGTCGTCAAACTGAACTGAAGCAGAGATTAGGGAGCTCGTCACGATCCGCGCTAAGGCTGAGATCATTCACCAGCATAAACTAAAATGCATGCACATGATATCTAGAGAGAGAAATTACAGATAAACTTTCAGACACGTGCCTTTAAAAAATAAGTTGGTGTCTTTGCGGGATCTTTACCGTATGTATGTGAATGCACGCACAGATTCCGGAAAATCATTGGCAGTGTAAATGAACCAAAAATCAAACGATGCCCGACAAATCCCAGACGCTTTTTTCGTATATTTTCCGTATTCTCTTTGTGAAATGGGCTTGATAGTACGCAGGCCTGGTGGGAGCAACTACAGTTGACAGATAATTTGCAAACTGCACTGTTAAAAATGACTTTCTTACTTTTTGTCTTTCTTGTTTTTTTGTCTTGTTTTCAGTAGAAATATCTAAAAATTCTTAAATCAAGATGAGCAAAATAAACTAAGAAAATAAGTCTAGTTTTTAGACAAAAAATATACAGTTTAAGGGAATTTGTGCTTTAAACTGCCAATGGGGTGAGAAAAATTTGCTTAAATTAAGTGTTTAAGAAAAAATGAAGATTTTAGATTTTTTTTCTCACCCCATTGGCAGATATTGTTGCAAAAAAATCTTGAACATTTTTCTTAAACACTTAATTCAAGAAAAATGTAAGAAAATCTTGCTCACCCCATTGGCAAGTTTTTTTTTGCTTGTTTTATGCACAAAATCACTCAAATTCGATATTTTTGGTCTACAAACTACACTTATTTTCTTGGGTCGTTTTGCTCATCAAGAAAAGGCATCTTAATTTAAGAATTTTTAGATATTTACTTAAAACAAGACAAAAATACTAAAAAAAAATTTCTTGGAAAACATTTTTTGCAGTGCACACTGCAAAAAACGACTTTCTTACTTAGTATTTTTGTCTTAATTTTTTAAGATTTTTTGCTTGTTTTTTTGCACAAAATCACTTCAATTTGATATTTTTGGTCTAAAAACTAGACTTATTTTCTTGGGTCGTTTTGCTCATCAAGAAAAGGCATCTTAATTTAAGAATTTTTAGATATTTTTACTGAAAACAAAGCACAAAAATACTAAGTAAAAAAGTCCTGTTTTGCGGTGTGTGATTTGTTTTCAGTGCCCAAAGAGAGTAATGTCACTACATTAACTCACTGTAAAAAAAAGTTGGTTCAACTTAAAATATTAGTTGACAACAATTTTTACAACTAATATTATTAACTTGATTGAAGATTTTAATGCAACCAGGGAACTTTTTTTCTTTAAGTTAAACCAACAATCTTTTTAGTGCTGTTTGTTATCTAACATGGATTTAATAAAGATTTAGTTGTCACTCATTTTTTGGTTTAGAACGTGTTTGTTGGAGTTTTAGATACTGGATTAGGCAATTGTAATGACCATATTCATCTGTGGTTGTGTATGTGTACTTTAAAGTTTTAAAGTATACCTAAAACTGCAATTAAAGATTTGTTTGAATATCATACATGTAAATTCTTTAAGGATTAGGTCAGCTATAGATTGAACTTCAGCATACCAATTTCACTTACAAGTTACACATATTTCTATATAAAATACAAAGTGAAAAGCAATTATTTCCTGTAATTCATGTTCACATGCTGTAGGATTGCTTATGATTGCATATATTTCTCAAAGGCCTCTCTGTTTTCCTGCCCGCCAGACAAACAGACTGCGTTTGAGTCGCGCGCACTAATAAATCACACGAGACCTCAGAGGTACAGCTGCTGTGTGTTCGACTAAATGAATTTGATTTAACAGTATTGTAGTATTGCTAGATTTACATAGCTTTACATCCAGAGAGCTCTCGCCTAATTAAAATGTTCTGCAAAATGAGAAAATTGTTTGTCAGCGGATTGCACCCGTGGGGCGGGAACAAAGTTTTGATGTTTCTCAAGCAACCAAAATTTTTGTTTTTTCAGCTTGGTGCATGAAGCTTTTGTAGAAGGCGTTTTAAAATTTCCTCCTGAAAACGGAGGCAGTCTTTAGCAGACAGCAGTTGAAAAGCTGACCTAAAAAACTTGTGCGACATGCTATACTCGTGTATTTTAAAAATCACAACATATTATCGAAGCCTCTGGTGTAGGGCACGTACTGTAGCGGAAACTCACTTTCGGTGACCCAGTTCGAGTCCTAGCTCTGCGTACTTTAGCCTTCCCGTTTCTCTCTCTCCACCCTGTACTTTCCTTACTGTCTGTCAATTAAAGGCGAAAATGACCCCAAAAATTACTTTACTCTTTCCCCACCATTGACAAGTTATCTCATCAATTTAGAAAAAACATTTGCATAAAAAAGTGTTCCTGAAAATTGTTTATGTTAATCTGTAATACCGCGATTATCCACTTACCCAATTTATGAAAACAACTGAAGCCAAAACGTTATTTACTTATTTTAAACTCTGTGTATGTTTTGATAATCGTTCTGATTTCTAACAAAATTCCTTCACAAAAATGCAATTTTAGTTTTAAAGGAAAATACCCATATTTAAGAGTTTATAAGCAGAGAAAATAATATAGGATGAAACGTTTTTTTTTCCTGTTTTGTTTGTTTGTTTGAAAGCAGAGGGTCTGTTTTTTCATTTGATATATTTGTGCAGTTTTTCCATTCAGAGATGAGCCTGTTTTAGGTGGCGGAATGATACAAACGGTGAAGCGGTTACTGTTACGTTATCACTACAATATCGCACGCCTTTTAGCCAATACGATTCGAGAACCATAAATAACTGTTGTATAACACAAATTAACCACTTTGTAAAATACGTATGAATTGCCATGAGATTGGCCATTTCAAGTTATAGCAACAAAAATCTAAATTTTAAATAGTAAGTTGAAATGACAACTTGAAAGTTGAATTTGAGCCAATTTGATTAAACAATTTGAAGCAGCAACATTTTCACAGTGCACTTATTGAGAGACTATACAAGAACTATTAGTGAATCGTATAATAGAGCCATTTAAAATGAACTTGTGAAAGCAAAAGCCTAACAAAATACTGAATCTTGGTACAATATATAGTGTACCTCTGTATAGTCACAGGACTTCAGTCCATTTAATTCAGCTATAAATACTTTATTTCATTACCTCCTCTTATACTCTGTAAATAGTGACATGGTTACAAACCCAGGCCACCAGCTTTAATCTTGTTACCAATGTTAGTCTATTGTTGCCACTTGTCCAGTATGACCTGACCCGAAACAACCATAATGGTCTTAGAAATCAAATAAACTATTGTAAGGCTGAACAGCTGAATTTTCAGGAGCCACAGCTGTTATTGGTGTAGCTAAGTTAATGTAGATTTTTGTGTGAATGCTAATTGGTTTACAGTACTGTATCAATCGTGCTGAAGACTCTTCTGATATTACATACTGTCTGGATGCAGACTGCAAACTTTTTTTGTCAAATCAACATATATTTTAATATTACTTTAACAAATGTAATTCAATTTAACAATTTCAACTTGTTTTTATAAGTTATGTCAACTTATCACAAAAAGTAGGTTAAATAGACTTGCTAAACCACATTGTTTTTAACTTTAAGCTACACTGAAAAAACTAACTTTTTAGTGTAGTAATATTTATTAGATTAACTCTCATAATTTCTACATAATAATATTAACATTTATTGAGAACTAGATTTTCCTAAGTAAAATGATGATAAATACACAATTAATTCATATTAAAAAAATGAACTGTGTGGGAATAGTAAGTCTTATTAGATATTTTCTTGTATTATTTAACTGTTTTATAGTCACTGCACATAGTCCTAAAATAATTAAGTAAATTTTAATCAAAAACTTTAGCAGATGCATACATTACATTAAAAATAGGCAATATGTAAAATGAACAGGTATAAATATATGCAAAAACCTACAGACAGGATGAATACCTAGCTTATATGAGAGACGAAGCTTTAGATATTATAAACAGGGAACTACACTAACCTTTTCCACTGGTGGCACTTGCGCTACCAACTTTTTCAGTTACTGGCGCAAAATATGATTTGGTCGCACATATTTTTTTCAAGTTATATTAAGGCGCTCTGGTTAATAATGAACAATAATGAAACTGTATTGCATACAGATATGCTTTTTATTTTACTTGCCATCTTTTAAACCACATGCCGCCTTGTTTTCTTAAACGTTGCAGTCAGTGTTTCCCACAGATCTGAAATTTACTTGGTGGTGGTAACTGGTAAAAAGGGCAATCATTACCCACTGACAAATAATGGCCTACTATACATGTGACGAAGAACTAATAATGTGTGACACAACACAATACTTTGATTTATTGAAAATTAATATTAATTTCACATTATATTTCATTAATCTAAACACTCCAAACTTTCTTTGCCATTAACAAAGCTGACACTGTTTGTCAAAGCACCACGAAAACACTTACTGTTTTTGCACTGATATATGAAGCAATTAGACCCCTTTTATCAAACTCAATATAATACAATACTATGTATAGTATATTAATAGACAGTGCAGGTCTATAGATTATAAATGTGACTGATGTTATGACTGATGTTATAATGGTAATAATTTCTATTAAATAGGCACTTTTACTGCTTCTGCTCTATCTTTCTATTTCTCTCTTGCCGATTTAAAAAGCTTAATCCACTTATTATTTCAATAATATTATTCCACTTATTTTATTTTCAAATCTACTTGCTGTCAATGGGCTTGACATTAGCACTGCTTTTTTGCTACAATCTGTGCAAACTTAATATGGATATGGTTTTAGAAAATATATGGTTTATTAATAATAAGATTATTAAAAACATTTGAGAAAGAAAACGCAGCGCGTGGTCGTAACAAGAACCATCGCCATAGAAACCGAAGGCACGCTAAACTGCACTCGAGCTTTAGCGCGGTAGCTCTCATGGCCGTTTTCCGATCGACTCGGGTTATAAACTCAATATTAATCAGACTTGGGACCCAAAGTAATTTAACTAGGACCTAACCGGACCCGACAGATCATTTAAAATATAAACCCGGAACCATACGGGTCCCGCGTCCTCAGTGAAGAAAGACCTCTGCTCAAGTTCAAAAACATGGAAGACACTGCGCTTGCGTCGCACCCAATTCATTGAGAAACAGCTGAGCACAGCACGCAAACGCACACTGATATAGAGAGACACGACGTGCTTTCACACAAAATGAAGCCAACGTGTTGATGGCTCAGAGCACGTTATAAAACGTATTCTTAAAATCCACATTTATGTTTTAATAAATGCTCATAGTAAATCATAGCATATTGTCTAAAACATTAGGTAGCACATTTGCGACCCATTAAAAATTAGGGTCGCAACGGCAGTTCAAAAGGTCGCATATGCGACCATTTTGGTCGCAGTGTAGCTCCCTGATTATAAATATGACAGGTGCTATGATGTGATGATCATGAAGTCTGTTTTAAGTTCTTAACGCCCTTTACTTTCTATTGGACCTTAACATTTGCGTCTCTTTCTCGTCTTTCCGATCAGTTATGTTTGTATAAGTGTAAATGGCGCGTCAAACAACATCGCTCCAGCAGCGCACATGTCACTGCTATAAACGCGAGTTTTGTCTTAGCTTGCTTAAAGTTAAAACATTACAACTATTAGCATTATGTTTGAGAAGAACCTTTTATTAGGCGTCGCAGCTCCTTGCGTGTGCCTAGAGACCTCTGCACTCGAGAGACCGGCCGGCTGCTGCACGAGCACAGACAGAGAGAGGGAGAGAGAGCAAGAGTGAGAGAGAGAGAGAGAGAAAGAGAGAGAGAGAGAGAGAGAGAGAGAGAGAGAGAGAGAGAGAGACAGAGAGCGAGCGAGAGTCTCGCTGCAAAAAATTACAGAAATAACTCGTTTATTTTTTATGAGTGAATTATTTTACTTGTTTCTCCGTCACACTAAGCGTGAGGGCAGCGTTAGCCACGCCCACTTATTTGCATTCCGCGGAATAGACGGAATAGAAAAATCTGTTACGTCTGACATTTTATTCCGCGGTAACGGAATATACCGTCATACCACCCAGCCCTAGTTTAAGCTCTTATATATTGATGTTGTTTTGTTGTAAATAATAATTTTGTGAAGTCACCGTTTATGTGATCAGTGTTTCTTTACATCAAGCCTGTTCAGAACGTTGTATTGCAATTCTCTCCACAGTGCTGATAAAGCATGTCAGAAACACAGTTTGTGTGCGTTTCTTTTCAGAATCAAGTTTATTCAATGACTGACTAGTTGTCAGTCATGAATTTTGTGTTATAATGCCGTTTATAACACTAGAAATAACTGGGTCCATAGACATATGTTAAAGAAAATAACGAACAGAAAATACGATTTATTTGATATTATTAGGACAGCAATGCTTCAATTTTCAAAAAAACCTAATAGACTTTACCTAGACGATTAAAATAAATCTAACTTCTAAATAAAATAATTAAGATTTTAATTTAATTAATTATTTAACATATGTTTTATCATACAATTTTGGGTAAATTTTATTTGATTTTAGTAGGTAAGTTTTACTTATAAAAAAGCAGTACATTTTAATTAAAAAAAGTTCGTGCAAATTGTTACGAGGATTTTTTTAAGTAAATTTTACAAGTTGTTTTTTTCAGTGTACATTTTGTTTGTGATTCGAGAATTCATACTCGGAAGTCTAATTTTGACTTGCTCTCGCGGTACTTTGACATCATTTGTTTTAGGGGCTGTCCACACGGAGACGCGTATCACTGTATACGTATAAATTTGTTATCGTATTGGCGTTTCATCCACACGGATCCGGCGTTTTGGGAGACTGAATCCGCTATTTTTTTAAACCGGGTCCTAAAGTGGATAAATCTGAAACCGACACCCTTGCGGTTTCGTCTGTACAGCCAATCCGTATATTTTGTGAAGCAAAAACGTCATCACATCACGTGTCGGAAGCGTCACACGTAACAACAACAACAATAACGGCGGACTACGTGAATGTTAAAAAAATTATCGGATAGGGAATGCACCGGCTTCGTGTGGACATAGCCTAATTGGTTTAATGTTCGCTACATCAGAATTTATTTGGCAAATGCGTTTCCATCTCCCAAATTATTCGCATTTACTCTTTTTCACATAAGTCGAAAACAACCTCCAGTGGGCGTAAAAAATTTTTTGCGAATAAAGAGATTTTATTCAAAATCTCGTTTTTGATGCGATACTTCAAAATATGCATGAAACCATCGTGATGAAAACATGGCTACGTAACTGAATTACGTAAATCCAACAATTATTTTATTCAGTGTTGTTTCTTGTTTTTTGGTTTCTTGTTTCTTTGTTTTGTTTAGTTTAATTTCGTATCACCACTACCAACTTATAAACCACTCAACTCATTTAACTTCAGCATCATTGAGATGTATGGGAAAAAAATGTTGCATGTTGCTGTGGTTTAAAGTGCTGATTTTGAGCTAATGTCCACATGACGGAGGACTAACTGAATCAGCTGACACAAAGTGGTCTACGGGGAGCAAGACATAACTTGGTTTGCCCATCAGTTCTTCATCTGTCATAGTTTAGGTCAAACTGTCATCCAGTTTGCAATGCTATTGTCACAGGCTGTCGCGTTTAGGAGTGCGATGCGCCGGGTGGTATCTGCCCTTACAAAAGGAAGTCCAATTTTCCCCTCTGTGTTGCTTATCTGATAGTCCCAGAAATTTCATTTGATTCTAATTTCGATATGTGGAGTGCTTTTTCATGGCTTTTAAAGAATTCAGACTGGTGGGCTTCACCGGCATACCCGCTTGACCACGTTACCAAATCCTTTTTATATCAAATCCAGCAAAGCTTATTAGCCTCGGATGGGTTTATGCACAATTTAATGGATAATGCGGGATAATGCACGAGCTCGCGGACAGTTAGCTGCAAGGCCGGGACTTTATTAAAGGTGAATGACATTCATGCTGTGACTAGCATTAGCGTGCTAATTGTGAAGGCTGTAATTAGCCTTGTATAGAAAGGTTAGTGGCCTAAAGAAGTGCCGCTCATTCTCTCGCACAATGTCAAACGCACATCTGGGAGAAAAATGCAAATCGGTTATTTGGCTATTGTGCCGGTAGACCTTGGAATAGATGAGGATGAACCTGAAGAGGCAGAGAGGGTACGAGAGAGACAATAATGCATGATCTGTGCCACACGTGGCAAAGGAGAAGGTGAAAGTAGAAGATTGAGAGTAGGAGGATGGAAAAAGAATGCATTGAATTAGACACTACATTTCCAGGCAACTGCAAGGTGAAGAAAATATGCATGAATGTGTTTTTAGAGAGGAAGCAAATGATTTTTGTTTTGTTTTAGACAAGCATGAGAGGTCGGGTGTTTTAATTTTGCGAAAAAGATTTTGGATGGTTTAAAACAAAAAATGTTAGATCATACAAGCCCTTTCCGAGTTGCTTGTCAAAGTTTCTCTTTATTTGTCCCTCACAACTTCTGACTTCAGAACAGTGTGCATGATTAAGTGCCTGCCACTGCACAATAGACTACATCTCCTTCCAATGTCATGGATTGAAAACAAATTCTTTGTTTCCACTTTTCTCGCTTTCCTTCAGGGTTTGTGAAATACTGTATTGTGAGAGACACTGTGGGCTTTTTCTGAGAAATACTTTTATATCATAGTTTCTATGACATTGGGTGAAATCAAGGACATCTGAAAAGCATCATGTGAAACTGGACCAAGTAGTTATAAGGACGGCATCTTTTTATTGTTGGAATGCTGAATACTGACCATGTATCTTAAGTGTCATTTCCAAATTGTGTATTTATTATTTTTTTAATGAGAGTATTTAGTTTGATTTACTATTGGTCTGTTTATTTCATTTACTGAACACTCTCTATTGTTCACATAGAACTTCAGCAGACCTCACGTGATCCTTGCACTTATGTAGCGCAGGCTTGTGTCCACAAAAACATGTCAGATTCAATCCAATTCAAACATCATCTGTCACTGGCCCATCAAACTGTCTGCTTTCCCTCCAGTTGCGATGAAATCTTCTAGAAATACCAGTTGACTGAAGATCAATGCACCTGTCAGTGATGCTCATTTATCACTGTCTCTGCGTTTTAGACTGATGTATCAATCCATCTGTGGATGACATAAGAAATATCTGGTATGCTATAGATTTTACCAGTGTTTGCAGTGGTTGTTACTTAATTTAAAGAGAAATCTGTATAATAATAATAATAATAGTAATAATAAACATAAATGTTTTTGTTATTTTAATTATTATTAAACAATATAAAAACCATATAATTAATTTTTTTGTTTAGAAATTGGTTTTAAGAATTTTACTTAAAGGAATATTCCACTTTCATAAAAATAAAATCCTGATAATTTAGGAAACATTATTTTATGGAGCAAAACATTCCAGGATTTTTCTCAATTTAATAGACTTTATTGGAGCTCAACAGTTTACTGTTTCAATGCAGTTTAAAATTTAAAAATAAGTACTTTTAAACCACAACTTTAACTTTATTTGCTTTAGCACGTGGAAAGGTCATGCATTACTAAGGGTGTCACGGTTCAAATTTAAGTCACAACATCGAACTTCAAATAAAAAAAATAGTAGTATAGTAGGTTAAATTGACTTGCTAAACCAAATTGTTTTAACTTTAAGCTACATTTTGTTTGCGATTCGAGAATTCATGAGGAGATGTCTAATTTCGAATTGCTCTCGCAGTACTTTGACATCATTTGCTGTCAGTTCTTTCGGGGCTGCATGAAGTCGAACAAGCCTAATGTCAGCGGAAATGTCAGCGGAAACAGTTAGACGGTCAGTCATGTGGGTTTAATGTTAATGTATTTGGCAAATGCGTTTCCATCTCCCAAATTATTTGCATTTACTCTTTTTCAAAAACTTTTTTTTGTGAATAAAGAGATTTTTATTCGAAATTTGGTGTTTCCATCCAACATGATCTCACAAAGTTCCGTGGAATAGTCACAGAATTTTTTGCTCATTTTTCCGTGGCATTCTCCAGATCTCCACATATTTCCGTGGTCCTGCCACAGACTTTCTTTTCCGTGGCATTCTCACGGATTGGTTACTCAACTGCTTTTTCCTATTTTCAAACCATTGACACTTCGGTTTAGGGTTAGATTTGGTGTTTGCGTTAGTATGTCACTTTAAGTATTGGTTTTCTACTATTTTTTCTGATGTATTCTTTTATATTTTCTAAACTTTAATCAATTGTCGCCTGGTGTTGGGGTTAGAGTTGGGTAGGGATGTCATTTTATGTAAATCCAACACTAAACCTAAGCGACAATGGTAAGAAAATAGGACAAAACAGTTGAGTAACCAATTCGTGAGAATGCCACGGAAAAGAAAGTCTGTGGCAGGACCACGGAAATATGCGGAGATCCGTGAGAATGCCACGGAAAAATTAGCAAAAAATTCCGTGACTATCCCATGGAAATTCGTGAGATCAGGTTGCAACCATCACTCGTTTTTGATGCGATACTTCAAAAAACTTAAAAATAAGTACTTTTAAACCACAACTTTAACTTTATTTGCGTAAGCACATGAAAAGGTCATGCATTACTAAGGGTGTCACGGTTTTCCATTTTAAATCGAAATCAAAATTAAGTCACAACCTCGAACTTCAAATAAAAAAATGGAATTGTCGATGCTGCCACGCCCCCATGTCCGGTCGGCTTGCCAAGTGGGAATTTTTTTAAAAATCGAAATCAATCAAAATTAAGTTACAACCTCGAACTTCAAATTTAAAAATGGAATTGTCGATTCTGCCACGCCCCCATGTCACGTCCGGTCGGCTTGCCAAGCGGGAATAAATACACGTGTTGAGTGCTGCGAGTCAACCTCCTCTTACTTTGCTAGCTACAGCCAGTTAAAAGATAGCATGGGAGATGCAGGAGACACCATGTGAGCTGCTCTTTACATGGAAAACTAAAAAACAGCACGCGCCTCCCGCCTTCAGCTGAACTCAGAGCGCATTCGCGTGCCCAGCTGAGCGCCGTCTGTGACAGGACTGGTCGTTTCTCTGAACTGAGATCTGTTTAAGTTTCACAACAACTTATTTCGGTTGCTTAAGAGTTATGAAAACAGCATTTAAACATGACTTATTGGAGTGTAGTCTCACAATCTCGTCTGACGGTAATAAAAGCGCGTTTTTAAGGTGCAAAGTACTGACAGGAATGTTCAAATGACAATCATTTGCTAGATAAGACCCTTAATACCTCGTTTTGGATTGCTGAAGCCCGTTTGAAGCTGAGTGAAGCTGCAATTTTAAACTGATGCATGGAAACTGATGAGGTCCAATAAATGATGATGACTATTAAATTTAGAAAAATCCTGTAATGTTTTTCTCAAAAAACTTAATTTCTTCTCGACTGAACAAAGAAAGACATCAACATTTTGGAGAAAATGGGGTGAGCAAATTATCGAGATTTCTTTGTGGCGTAATCCAGTAGCACTTTATTTTACAGTACGTGTACTTACCTTGTACATATATGGTAAATAAGTTGTACTTACAGACAAATGTGTGGAACTTACTTTTAGGTATCTACATGGTAATTAATTGGTATCATTACTGTACTTACCAGTGGTACATACTTAGTTATAATGTAACTCTAGATAATTACTGGGTAATAACAGATACATACTTATAGTGTAGGTATACTGTAACTAACGAGAAACATTACTGTACTTACAAATAAATATACAATTTAAGTATTTAGTATTTACAGGCAAGTTAGGGTAAATGAAAGGTATTTATAGTGTACATATTTGATAACTAATATCAAACACACTTCTGTACTTACAAATTTTATATACACAGTGTGTACTAGTGAATGTACCCAGTAGTTAATGCGTATGATAGTCAATGGTTGGGTTTGCCGGACAGTGACATGTATATGATGCTATATCTTAAGTGGTAGGTCCTATGTAATAACTGTGTAAAAAGCAACACTTTATTTTACAGTCCTGTTTCCATGCAGTAACCATAGACGTACGAGTGAACGTACCCAGTAGTTAATGCGTATGATAGTCAATGTTTGGGTTTGCCTCACAGTAACATGTATGTGATGCTATATCTTAGGTGGTAGGTCCTATGTAATAACTGTGTAAAAAGCAACACTTTATTTTACAGTCCTGTTTCCATGCAGTTACCATGGACATACTAGTGAATGTACCCAGTAGTTGATGCATACGGTTATTTAATGCTTGGTTTAAAGGACAAAGATACTGAGTCTGAGTACCAAAATGGCACATCAGGAATGTTTGTTGTTAGTTATCATATACGTATGGTATAAGTATAACTTACGCTTGCCTGCAGGTACCACACACTTATCATGTATATACAATTTGTAAGTACAGAAGTGTTTGATATTAGTTATTATATATGTACACACTATAAATTCCTGTCATTTACCCTAACTTGCCTGTAAATACTTAATACTTATATTGTACATTTATTTGTAAGTACAGTAATGTTTCTCGCTAGTAACAGTATACATACACTATAAGTATGTATATGTTATTACCCAGTACTTACCTAGAGTTACATAATAACTACCAAGTATGTACCACTGGTAAGTACAGTAATGATACCAATTAATTACCATGTAGATACCTAAAAGTAAGTTCCACACATTTGTCTGTAAGTACAACTTATTTACCATACAGTATATGTACAAGGTAAGTACATGTACTGTAAAATAGAGTGCAACCAGTAATCCTTTAAGTACTTGCATGACCTGTGAACTGCTTTTTGATAACACAGAAGGAAATCTGGAATGTGAGTGTGCAAAAAAATCTAAATATTTAGAAAATCACCTTTAAAATTGTCCAAATAAAGTCCTGAGCAACACATTACTAATGATAAATACATTTTGTATATATTACGGTTGGAAATTTACAAAATATCTTCACAGAACTTGGTCTTTACATAATATCCTAATGATTTTTGGCATAAAAATCAATAATTCTGTGCCAAAATTTTTGGCTATTATACTTGTGTGACTTTTGTGGAGTTTTGTGGTCCAGAGTTACATATACCTGTACGTAGTAGTTGCAACCATGATAAATACTGTACACTACAGCTACAAACCAAAAATGAGTATCAACAAACATGAAGATCAGAATGGTCAGCGTGTACACATTTACAGTGGAATAGTTTAGCTTCTGATCTATACTTTCAGTAACACTGGATTCAAGTAAATTTCATGCAAGATCCTTGTATTGCATGCCTACACACACACACACACACACACACACACACACACAAAACACAGGCAAACCTCTATAGCTGTTCGCTCTTGTGATTGTAAAGCCCTTCTCAAGGACGTCTACATTTGTACAAATGGCTTTTCACAATCCACATCCCCACCTTAGAAATTGAAATGCCACAGTTTTGAATTGACTTTTAGCTCATATGAAACTTTCAAAGCTTCTGCCTAACTGACTTTGCATATTCCTCTATGATTTTTTTGTCAACTTTTGGCCTTCTTATTTTGTCTCTGTGCTGCCTTTTGAAATGATCGTGACTTTCTCTAGCTCGGTCTACTTTAGTCAGTTACCTGCACGTGTTTAATGTGAATAAAGGAGACTGTGAAGAGAGATGGTGACCCAATTAACCCAAACAGCTAATAACTTTAGAGCACATATTTTACACCTTTCAAGAGTAAAGAAACATTTGTTTTTGCCATAATTCATATAATAACACAGACAGGGCTGGTAAAACTCGGTCACGATCCTAATGAGTCTTATATATGGAGTCAAAGGATTCTCCTGTTTCACAGCGTGCGTTAAAGGAATATTTCATTTTCTAAAAAGAAAAATCCAGATAATTTACTCACCACCATGTCATCCAAAATGTTGATGTCTTTCTTTGTTCAGTCGAGAAGAAATTATGTTTTTTGAGGAAAACATTAAAGGATTTTTCTCATTTTAATGGACTTTAATAGACACCAACAATTAACACTTAACTCAACACGTAACAGTTTTTTTCAACGGAGTTTCAAAGGACTACAAACAATCCCAAACGAGGCACAAGTGTCTTATTTAGCAAAACTATTGTCATTTTTGACGGGAAGAATGACAAATATGCACTTTTGAAGCACAACTTCTCGTCTAGATCCGGTCGTGATGCGCCAGGTGACCCCACGCAATACGTCATGACGTCAAGAGGTCACAGAAGACGAACGCGAAACTCCGCCCCAGTGTTTACAAGTGTGTTGAAAGAGGACCGTTCCTACATTGTTGTATGTCAACTGATACTAATTAATATCTTTGTGTCAGTTTATTGTTTACAATGGTCCGCAAATGTGCGTTTTATATATGTAAGACGTGACCTCCCTACTTCACTACGCATTTACGTTAGGTCGCGCTGGACCGGACCTAGACGAAAAGTTGTGGTTTAAAAGAGCATATTTGTTATTTTTCTTGTCAAAAATGACAATCGTTTCGCTAGATAAGCCCCTTATGACTCGTTTGGGATTGTTTATAGTCCTTTGAAACTCCGTTGAAAAAAACTGTTACGTGTTGAGTTAAGTGTTAATTGTTGGTGTCTATTAAAGAAAAAAAATCCTGCAATGTTTTCCTCAAAAAACATAATTTCTTCTCGACTGAACAAAGAAAGACATCAACATTTTGGATGACATGGTGGTGAGTAAATTATCTAGATTTTTCTTTTAAGAAAATGGAATATTCCTTTAAAGTTAACTTAAAAATGAATTTCAGAATATAGCATGTGTCGCTTTCATGACAGTTCATGCATTGAGTTTGCATGGACTCCACCGGAGCTGATGATCCTTGTTTTCATCATATTGTGGGTTTTAGCAGAAGCAGTTTAATCTGACCTTAAGAGTTAACATGATCAATGTCACATACTCATTGGATTACTTTAAAAATGAATTACATTACATTTTTAATCAACCAGGCCTGAAACCATTCTAAATTAGATCTCACAATCTTTTTTTTAAAAATGCATACGTGTAATTCATAGAACGAACATACGCACAGATTACGAATAAGGCGTTTAGCGCGGCAGACGGGATTCCGCCTCATTAGTGCGTGTAGTTTTGAGCGTTGCTGCAGGAAACGCACAAGTTGAAAAATTTAAACTTTGGCGGAAAAATGCGCCGCATTAATCAATCAGGAGCTTGCTCTAGTAGGGACGTGATTACAGGAAGCGAGCGGAGTAGCAGAAGCCCCTCCCATGACGAAAATTTTCGCGTGAATGTCTCAAATGAAGCGAGTAAACTCAAAATGTTCAAGCGGCAAACTAGACGCGAATTTGACGCCTCAAACGCGGCTGGTGTGAACCCACAGTTACCGCTTATACAATATGAGCTACTTTGTGTATCTGTGTGCAGGACGGTGTCTCATACCTTTTTGTTTAATTACTACATTCTGTCAGCCATAAAATCTGAACATGCAGTGTATTATTCGTACGTTGGAGCCCATTCAGATGAAAAATCCAATATGCATAATGCCGTTTAAAATGCATGAAACTTGTCATAACACAAGATGTTCATAGTAATCAGTGTGTCAACGCATTAAGATCTTAATTTTTACCTCACGCCTTTGAATCATTAATTTCAATATGGCACAGTTCACAATGTAAATGCCATAACATGATCTGAAGTATTAATGTGTTTCTTGAAATGTAAGCATTTATTATAGATTTGAAATTTAATACAGTAGTGTGCGAAAGGAAGATGGATGGAGTGTAAACATGTGAAAATCAAGCAGTTCACCTGTTGTCAGGTGTGTGTTTGCACTAGGTCAGATATCAAAGAAACACGATACGCAGGACATCCCTTCCACAGACTGATGAACACACTTTGTGGCATCATTCCAACTCTAAGGTATTAATATAATACTCTAGAGGTACATGTTGGTACCAAAGAGAGTATATTGGTACATCAAAGGTAAATACATTATGGGTACCAAATGTATATCTTTACCTATACTGTATATAGGACCTGTTAAAGGGTACAGCCCTGTTGACATTTAAGTACATGTAAATAGCATCTACATCCAACATTTACAGGTTATGTCCATGGGAGATAATTGTACAGCTAGTATTTTTTTATGTTTCTTATATCAGTTCCAAGGTCCCTTATTATCAATTTCTGGTGCTGTCATTTTAAGAAAGCATACCTCCACTTTGGTAAATACCATTCCTGACAAGACTCGTAAAACTGGCACCTTTTAGTTGAAAATTGAGAGCAGCGGTGCAAGGCAGAGTGAGCAGGTGACTGTATTTAAGTGAGAGCAGAGAAGCTCTGGTCTGGGTGAGAGTAGTCAGTAATTGTAGTGATTATAGCCTTTGCCTTCTCTTCACCCTCTCATCCACTAACAGTATAGCACTGCCTTCAAAGACTGAGATAGAAGCCCCATTACAACCCTGTCCTCTCTACATTATCTCTTTTACAGTATCTCACTGTCTCTCTCTCTCTCTCACACACACACACACACACACACACACACACACACACACACACACACACACACACACACACACACACACACACACACACACACATAAACACTCTGATTCCCTGCCTTGTTCTTTATTTTAAGTTGCACATTAATTAAATTGGCACATTGTTTAAATAAACTATTAATTTCTTCCAGTAGCAGACATCAAGATAAAGTGCAAACTATTTTTTTCTCAATTTCTGCAAGGCCAAACTACATTTGTTAAAATCTTTCTTGCCAAGTCAAGAGATCAAGTAGTGCACTGGGTTGAATCTCATTTAGAGCCGGGCTAGGCCACCGGGCGGCCTGCGGGTCAAATGCGGCCCTCCAATCATCTTTATCTGGCCCGTGGGTCATCTTTGTCTGTTTTAAAATCTGCTTGGTTACTTTTACCTTTCCACTCTACATAACAAATGAACACATTCGCGGTTTTTAGACAAAAAATATACAATTTTAGTAAATGTGTGCTTAAAACAAGCAAATCTGCCAATGGGGTAAGAAAAAAATCTTAAAATAAGTTTACTTTTTTCTTAAACACTTAATTCAAGAAAAATTTTCTCACTCCATTGGCAGATTTTTTTGCTTGTTTTGAGCACAGATCACTTAAATTGTATATTTTTTGGGTTGCACTTTATTTTGAAGTAGGTGTACTTACCTTGTACATATATGGTAAATATGTTGTACTTACAGACAAATGTGTGGTTCTTACTTTTGAGTATTTACGTGGTAATTGAACGGTATCATTACTGTACTTACCAATGGCACATACCTGATAGTTATTATGTAACTCTAGGTAAGTACTGGGTAAAACCAGATACATAATTATAGTGTAGGTCTTCTGTAACTAACAAGAAACACTACTGTACTTACAAATAAATGTACAATATAAGTCTTTATGTACTTGCAGGCAACTGTGGGTTAATGGCAGGTACTTATAGTGTACATATATGATAACTAATAACAAACACTACTGTACTTACAAATTGGATGTACATGGTAGGCAGGGTTTCCACGGGTCCTTGAAATCCTTGAAAGTTTGTGAATCTGGGGAGAAAAATTAAAGGCCCTGGGAAGTTTTTGAAAATATACATACATAGATACAGGTTATTGAAAGTGCTTGAATCTATTTTATGAAAGAAGTTTTCAGAATAAAAAAATCCATAGTATTTCCTGTGTAGTGTAGGATAATATCATAAAAATTCTAGACTTTTTAAGCACACATGCTAAACAGTTCGAAATGCTTATATCTTATCTATGCGAATGTTGATGCTTTTTTGCATAGTTGTGTTTGATACATGAAAACGTCTCGGGTTACGTATGTAACTGTTGTTCGCTGAGAAGGGAACGAGACACTGCGTCTCCCTTGCCATACTTCTTGCATCCCTGTAACGCCGTCTTTGGCAATATTTCAGATAGCGATACACTTCCTGGCTCCCACATCACCCTGTCTTTGTCGTTATGCCTCACCATTAGTTGAATTTGATACACATTCAGACACACTTACCCCTGGAGGCGTCCCCAAAGTGTCACAGCAGTGATGCAATGCGAGTTCCCTCGAAAGGGAACTGTAACAATGTATCTTAAAAGGTAACACAGTGTAACCTTGCTCTCACTTGAAATGTGTCCCCACATTTAGTCCTTGAATTTGAGGGTATTGGACCTGGAAAGTCCTTTAAAAGGTCCTTGAATTTGAAGTTAACTAAGGTATGGGAACCCTGGGTAGGTGTATAGTACATACATGCCAGTGTACATTAATGACCAGCACATATAGTGTATGTTAACTCAATAATGGCACATCAATAATGTTTGTTATTAGTTATCATATACGTACACTATAAGTACATGCCATTAATTACACTGGCCTGTAAGTACTATACACTTACCATGTACATACATTTGTAAGTACAGTAGTGTTTTTTATACATACACTATAAGTACCTGTCATTAACCCACAGTTGCCTGTAAGTACTAAAGACTTATATTGTACATTTATTTGTAAGTACAGTAGTGTTTCTTGTTAGTTACAGAAGACCTACACTATAAGTATCAAAGTATGTATCTGGTATTACCCACCTAGGGCTCTATCTTACACCCGGCGCAATGCACGACGCAGTGTCTTTCGCTAGTTTCCACCCTGCGCAATTATAATTTTCACGTTTAGCGCCACGTTGTTTAAATAGCAAATGCATTTGCACCCCCTTTTGCGCCCATGGGCGTTCTGGTCTGAAAACGAGGTGTGTTCAGGCACATTGTTGGCGCGTTGCTATTTTGAGGCAACTAAAATAGACTACGCCATTGACCAACAAAAACCTGGTCTAAAGTCTAAAGTCAATGGCGCAATATGTTTTTGTTATTTAAAGAGTGCATTAGTAATATGCGCCTATAAACGGGAGGACAACGCGGGTTTGCTTATCACATAGTACATGAATGCGCAGCAGCACAAAAACTTTTTTTAAATATGAAAGATTAAAGGATTGAATGTAAAAGATTATTATTGAGTCTCTTGGACATAAATGAGGAGTAATTATGAGACGTTAGAAGGCACAAAGAGCTGCTTCACCTGAAGCCTGGTAAGTAAATAAATGCTTTACTTTAAACAAATGCATCTGTTTTTAAATGTTTTTTTTAATGCTACCTCACAAATTTATTGTATATGATGACTCTGTACCTGTGGATATAGTGAGATGAGAAACATTTTTAAGTTATGCTTAAAAAAACTCATTGCTTAAAAAACGCTGTCCGTGCAAAGAGCTGTTTGTAAATTCTTTATCTCCTGTTTGTTACAAATAAAGTATTTTTAGAGTACAAACCTTATCTTACATACTTGTAAATTATTTTTTTGATGATATTGGATAGCCATACATTTAAAGCAATTACAAGCCTACTTTTTTACTTCCATGACTAAAAGAAAACGATTTTTGTTTATTGCACGTTACGCCCAAAATACTCTCATTACAATAGGACCAACCCTTTTCGACCATGCGCTCGCCGCACAAACCATTTTTCCCGTCGTTAAATTAGCAAAAGTGGAGTCGGACATCCCCATTTAGAAGTTGCCCTGTGCGCTTTAGACAATGGGCTTAGATCGTTAAAATAGGGCCCCTAGAGTTACATAATAACTATCAAGTATGTACCACTGGTAAGTACAGCAATTATAACCTTTAATTACCATGTAGATACTCAAAAGTAAGTGCCACACATTTGTCTGTAAGTACAACATCTTTACCATGTATGTACAAAGTAAGTACACATACTTTAAAATAAAGTGCTACCCATTTTTGTCTAAAACTAGATTTTTTTTAGTTAATTTTACTCGTTAAGAAAATACATCTTGTTTTAAGAATTTTTAGATATTTGTACGGAAAACAAAACAAAAATACTAAGTAATAAAGTCATTTTTTTGCGGTGTGAAGGAACGTTTGAGCTGCTCTGTCTGTAGTTAAGATTGTATACATTATATAGTACACATTTTACACAGTAATGTTAGCTCAGTGTAGTTTTTGATATGCTTTAGCAATGATTTGAACTAAGGTAATCTACTTCTGTTTTGCTTGTTATCAGGAATAAACTACTCTAAAAGGACTCTATTGTTATTGATTCTTTGCAGAGTTTACCGAAAGTTACGTGTGTTCCACGAAAGCCATTTGCTTATGTTGTTACTGCTGAAACCGTCTATACAGAACAAAAGTGAAGATCCTATTTAGCCATTCGTTTGTGGACCGTCTTTCCAATTAAATCTGCTTTTGCTTCTTTAATTTCAACATGCTGTTCAGACTATTTATCTTTCTGGACTTTTGTCTTTCTGTCAAAGCTGTGATCTTTTCATCAGTCAGGTCTCTATACCTTTTCTTTATTAGACAGGTCTGATTCTATCTCTCTTGGTGTTAGTCTGTATGGGATGCGTTGCTCTCGCAAGGTGTTTAACAGGAGGGACAGCGCGTGAATCATTGAGCGTCTCCAGCTAATTACTTGCACTTTCAAGTTAATTAACTACGAGCAAGGAACAGCGGGGAGGGAGGAGTAACGAAACAGTGCTTAAAAATCACATGAAACAGTGCTTAAAATTTGCTGAAATGTTTTTGTCACGGAGGAAGCGGGAAGCATATAAAAATCAATAAAGACAAAAATATTTGCATCTATCTATCTATCTATCTATCTATCTATCTATCTATCTATCTATCTATCTATCTATCTATCTATCTATCTATCTATCTATCTATCTATCTATCTATCTATCTATCTATCTATCTATCTATCTATCTATCTATCTATCTATCTATCTATCTATCTATCTTTCTTTTACACACAAGTTTTACACATAAAAAATGAACAAATCATTGGCAGTGTTGGTGTTGTAATGACTGACCATAGCGTTTTTTCTATCTGTGCTGAACCATTTACTCTGATAGTTGACAGAGATCTTTCTCGCTCGCTCGCTCTCTCTTTGTGTTTGTCTCTATGTGCTGTGACAGCACTATGTTTAACACGCTATGTTTTGTTCAGGCTCTAGTTCTGATGTCGGCTGCTGGTAACCTGTATAGATCTGCCTGCGTAATCCATTCTGTAAGAGGAAAACATCCTGGCTTGTTTTGACGAGTGACCTCTTTCCCCCTTTTGTGCCTCTGGTTTAGACCTTTATCAGCACAACGATCAACCTATTGTGCCAAAGCAATACAAAGTAACAATATATTGCCTATTTTAAGTGCAGTATTAATTATTTTTGTATATTTTACAATTATATTTTTATTGTAGGAAGCGAGCTATAGATGGTTGTATACAGAGTTAATACTGTATATCAGTATTTCTTTTCCAGCAGGATACGGGATGAGACAATACCGTCTATATCTGGATATGACCATCCATCCTACAGAAGCCAGAAATTTCATTTAATTTAAATGTTTTAATAAAGGTGATTGTGAAATCTCACATGAGGGTTTGACTTGCATGTAAACATTTATTACACTTTATATTGAATAACAGAATTCATTGCGTTTCCATCCTAAAATTACAGTCTGCCACCCCCAGACGATTGTGGTGTTCTGGTGTTTTGTTATGATTTGATTTAAGCTAGAAATGAGAATTTTCATAAGGGTTCCCAAAACTGTGTTTGTATGAGGTCTACACTTTAAAAATTGGGTCATAAAGGGACAAACCTATATTATAATTCGCTCTATTATGTGAGTAACCATTCTTCTATGGAGCGTCATCAGCTGGTCCAAAATGCTCCATGGCTGCTCCAGGATTTTGGCTCGTATCAATTAATAGTGGTTACAGTTAAAGGTATAGCGTAAGATTTTCCAGAATTTTGGAAAAGAACCGCCCCTCCACCTTTAAAAAAAATGCACATGCGCAACACTCTCCAGAGAGGGAACGCATGTGTGCGAGAGAGAGTGAGAGAGCATGCAGGAGCCTTGTTCTTCTCTTCGCTCTGTTTACAAGTTGCTGTCGGCATGTTTACCGTGTCTGCGCAGTTTGTGACTTGTGCCAGGGCTAGCATCGCTAATCATAGCTTACATCAACTTTTACTAGCAGTGATTTTAAATGGATTTCTCCAAATAGCATGACAAATTTTACCTGTCGAGTAGAAACTTCGCGTGAAGCCCAACCTGTGCTTTTAGCGCACCCCAGTGTGTAAAATAGTCTCCCAAAAACACTCTGGTCTTGTTTCTTTCTTCAGAGGCCTTTTTCTTCTTGTCATACAATTTGTAGACACTTTTTCTCTTGCGACCCTCAGACATTTTGAAAAAACACTGTGAGAATGCGAGCTTCAATGAATGGTTAAAACTGTAGCCCACCACACATATACACCTGAAAGTACTCATGTGCAGAAAGCGAACCTAGGGACGAGCACATACGACGGCCTTACGTCAACATATCATCAGAATGATTGACAACTGGGATGACCAATAGTCTAGATGATCCACTCGGAAAAATAAAATCTTCCGCTATACCTTTAAACTTTAACATTATTTCAAAATATTTGTTTTTTTAAGCATTACATAATCTTACCCCTAGCTATCTCACTTGAGTTGTTGCACCCATAGATATGTATAATAAAGGCTAGATGTCTCGCCCGGGGGAACTGGCCAATGGTGGTCGACGTCCGCACCTGGCAGCCATCTTGTCTCAGTCAGCTCGCTCACTCGTAGCATTGTGTTTTAATGGTGCATGTACCTTTAAATAACCATAACTTGCTAAATTTTCTACCGATTTTCAAACTGTTTGGTTTGTTGGTTTGTAGGTATGTCAGAGATGTACCCATGACACTGCATTCTTATGAATACCGTTCATGAAAAATGTTCAAGCCTCCAGAATTAGCCGCGTTAATAACGTTTGTAAGAAACCAAACCATTTGAAAATTGGTAGATAATTGAGCAAGTTGTAATTATTTACAAGAACATGCACCGTTAAAACACAATGCTACAAGTGAGCGAGCTGCCTGAGACAAGATGGCTGCCAGTGATGACATTAGAGACTCCACCATAAGACATCTAGCCTTTATTATACATATCTATGGTTGCACTCACACAAAGCAGTGAGTTGACTTACATCCGGGTTTGTATAAATGCTATCATCATTTCAGATAAAAAAGTATCGTGGTGACGAAACTTTTTGCAGGTCCATCACTTTGGAAACGGCACCTTCATTTGCTGCTTTTAAATTCATGCTTAAATACCAACTCTTGGAGGGATTGTCAATGGCCCAATAAGTCGTGGATTTGGTTTTTTATTCTTCGTGAATTTTTTTTCCAGATTTTTCAAATATAAAACGTTTGTTCGGAATGTTAAGCACTTTGGTCAACTCTCACTTAATAAAATGTGCTATATAATTAAAGCCAAAGGAAGTACCAAACGTGTTGTTTTAACCTAAAATGCTGAGTGATTCAACCCATTGTTGGGTCAAATATAAACATTTTCTGGGGTAATTTAACCCCACAGCTGGTTTCATCCATTCTGACCCAATTCTGGGTTGAAAAAATGTAGGCCTACTCTATCAAAAATGCTGGGTTGTTTCAACCCATGGTTGGGTGTAATATGGACAAACCCAAGCACTGTGCTTAACATATAGAAATTTTCTAGGTTAATTTAACTGAGCAGTTGGGTTTGTCCATATGCAACATGATCTCACACAAAGTTCTGTGGGATAGTCACAGAATTTTTTGCATCAATGGAAAGAAAACAGTTGAGTAACCAATCCGTGACCACGGAAAAATGCGGAGATCCGTGAAAATGCGAAAAATTAGCAAAAAATTCCTTGACTATGCAACGGAAATTCGTGAGATCCCAACCATAAGTTGAAACAACCCAGCATTTGCACAATTTATGTTTTTATGCTTTTTGAGGCGGTTGAAAGTTTTGGTCATTTAAAATGAGTTTTTAAGAGCCAGTCTTCAGTTATGAAAAAGTACACTTAAAACGCACCTCTGTCAGGTGTTTATCCTGCATATTATCAGCACTCGAAATCTTTTTTAATGAAATCATCTCCTCATCTGAACAGAAGCTGAGTGTATGCAAACACTCCTCTTGTTGTATAAGGTGTTTTGATTGACGTCCCAGACAGACAGACTTCAGATTTTCAAGGCCCGTCTCTATTATGTGGCATAACGATATGTCTGCTTGTCTATGTACACAGGGACTGTTTGTTCAGCGCTCGCGATGACTGCCTGCGTGTGTTTGTATATGTGTTGAGCATGGGGAATATAATCTTGTGTAAACAGCGAGTGTGTCTCTCAGGTGCAGTCGTATGAATGAGATGCTCGGGCCTCGGAGTGCTGCGTATGCAGGCAAATGTGAATGAAGGGCTTCTATCTGTAGAAACAGGCCGTAATCAGGAGGGCTACAGCCTTTCAGAAAGCACAAAACAGCTAAAGCTTCAATGTCACAATTTCGTATCTATCTGATGTGTTTTATGTGGTCTGCTTGACCAGAATCAATTATGATCGCTCCTCTGCCCTTGATATGCTGTCAGAAAAGGTGGTCAAAAAATGACCTGTAGCTGTCACTGGGGCGGTATCAAGTTTTTCTAATAAAAAAATGTAATTGGCACTTTAAAGGTACATAAATGTATACATAATGGTATCTTAATGGTTTAGCACATATAAGGACCTTTTTAAAAGGTACTGTCCCCTCAGTGACAGCTTGGGACCATTTTTTGACCATTTTTTCTGACAGTCTATGTATAGTTAAAAACATACTTAAAATCCAAGGGAACACAGATGATAAAATATATACCTTGAATGCAAGTTGCTTTGAATAAAAGTTTCTATCAGAATGCATATGTAAACTTGAGCCATTTCTGCCCAGTTTACCCTCTTCCTCATACACGGTACTGTATATGGAGTCTATAACCCAAAAAACAAGTGCTCAGATGCAAAATCTACTGAATGCCACCCTGGTCAAACTTGAGAAATACCTTTAAACGCCACAACGTTAGGATAATGACCAGATTTATGCAAGAGATTTAAAAAATGACTGGAATCTTTTAGAAGTGGAGATTTTTGCCAAAAAGCTTGCATGCACTTAAAGGGTTTTGCAGCGAAAGTCCAAATGGGTGATTCTCGCGAAATTAGACTTATTAGGTGTCATAAAACATTTTGATAAAAAAAGTAAATGCTATCAAAATAAGAAGCATTCAGTTACAAACAAATTTGTAATTTTGTTCAAGATGGCTACCAGGTAAGCAGTGCTTATTTTTTCTCTCCAGATAAAAGTTGAAATTTTGTTTGTCATAGTACCTAGACAACTTTTTAGTTCTCATAACCGAAACATGAGTTTGTGAATGCATATATTTAATGTAAAATCATGTTGCGGTAATGATAATTTTTGATAATGATAATCTAAAATAAAAATAAAAATAAAAATAAAAATTAAATTAAATTAAATTAAATTAAATTAAATTAAATTAAATTAAATTAAATTAAATTAAATTAAATTAAATTAAATTAAATTAAATTAAATTAAATTAAATTAAATTAAATTAAATTAAATAATTCTATAAGAAATATATATTTTTCAAATATTTAAATATTAAATATTTTTTAAATCCTAAAAATGATGGTTATTAAGTTCAGACCTTCATCTTATATGTGCAAAAAAAATTGGATTCAAGGGCTTTTTAAAAATTCTAAATCTGGACACCTTCTAAATCTGGATTTCATGATAATCACCCAAATTTGTTAAATACCAATGAAATGACTAAAGTGACATTTGTGAAAATAAGGCATTTCAATAACTGACTAATAACCTTTTCATTGCCATAGTGGCGGCCGGTGACTTCTTTTTTGAGGGCGCATGATGCTAAGCAATGTTGCAGACACTTCAAAGGGGTTTATGATAAAAGAGACACTCGCGTTTTCCAGATACTTGTTTAATCTCATGTGTAATCAGAGTTTAGTGTTAAGTTAGTGTCTTACTAGTAGGGGTGTGACGTATTACAAAACTCATGGTTCGGATCATCATATGGTTTTTGAGGCACGGATCGGATAATTTTTTCGGATTAGCAAAAAAAGGTGTGGGAAAAATCTAATAACAACTAAAGAAATGCCAGACATTTATAAAAACAACAAAGTTGCACATTAAGTAAGGTCTAAAATTAGACTGGTTTCTTACTCTAATCTATACATACACTTAAGACATAAACAAATGTTTTTATTAGAAAGAGAATACTGTGAGATCATTTTGTATGTATGTGTCCTGTCAAGAACAGAAAGATTTTATGTTCGCTAGCTTTTTAAAACGCGTCTCTCCGTGTGTGTACAGATGGAGGGGCAAATTCCAAACAGCGCAGCATAAACAGTCGCCCCACAAAAAAATCGTTACGTTGTTTTTCATTGCTTTATTCGCCAAATAATGGACCACAATATGAGACACATAAGCGCAATTCTCGCTAAAGATTATACATCAAGATTTCTGATCTTTGAAGCGCGTAGAGATGATCACACACTGACTGGAGCTGGACCGGACACATACAACCGCACGTGCGTCGGTGCGTACAGAAAGCTGCTCACTTTAGCCCCTTTTTGTGGTTAAATTGTTTAAAATCACTTGAATGTTAACATTTCCAAGCCTTTGAAACACGTGCAATGATAAACTTTCCCCATTTAAATTTGTGTATTAATCCACGAATCGCATGCGAGCCGAACCGTGGGTCGTGATCTGTACGGATCTGCGATTTTGTGAATGTGAGCATTTCTTTTATCATAAACCCTTTCCATGAATGTGCAGCAGACATGTATTTTGACATTACGCATGATGAACATGGATATCATGACACAACGATCACATATTTTGACATGACGAGCAACACACATGACACTCCGAACATGTATTTTGAATTCGCGCCCCACGGAAGAGAAGTAGCCGTAAACATAAACATAAGAGCCTCATAAAAAATGCTAATTTCAAAACATGTCACACGCAGAGGGTTTTGCATCTGAACTCCACCACAAACATCTCTGAAATATGAATCTCCTGTAACTCGCCTCTGTTTAAATACTCTACCTGTTCCTGCAATCTAATGCTTCCGTGACAAAGGGCCGGACCCTAACCATACAAAGCCAACACGCTCTAACCCCATAATAATGCCGGACCTCTGGGGAATAAAGCTGCTCTCTTTTTCCCACATCCCACTGTGCTCCAGGGCGCCTTTTTGTTTACACTGCCCTCACAATGAGCGCTATAGTGCCCACCGTACGGACTTGTATGGGAGTGTTCTGGGCCTGAATGTAGAGCAAGCCCTGAATAAGCCCCTTTGAATATTGCCAAGACCCCCGCTTGAATTGTTCCGCATTATTCCCCATACAATAGATATCACACTTTGGAAGTAATTTTTAAAAAAAGGGGTGGGTGAATCAAAATAGTGGTAGCTTTTAGCTTTTGTTTTCTCTCTCTCTCTTTTACGTTTCGCACCTCTCTCTCTCTCTCTCCCTCTCTTCCTTTTTCCCCTTTTGCTTCGCGCCCGCCCTGCATTCTCCCATCTCTCGCCGTTTTTCCCCGGTGCCTCATTCAGAGTTCTCCATTATAGCGGCAAATTAAATAAACCACTCTATTGCCTAAAGAGGCCGGGGCCCGGACTGAACCAGCTTAGTTTGTGAGTACCAGGGCAGCGAGCAGGCAAGCTGAGTAAGAGCGTACCGTGCTGGGTTACCGCACCTCTCTTCCCCCTGCCTCCGTGGCTCTCCGGGCAGAACGAACAAAACGTTTTGAGACGAAGCTGAGGATGAGGAGCGTATTTGGGGGGGACGAATAGAGGGTCCCCACCCCTCTGTCTCCAATGGAGAAAAAGAGAAGCACAAAGGATCTCTCTCCTTCCTCTTGCCCCCCTCCTCAAAGGGCAGCAGGTATGGGGCATGGATTTCTCTCGAAGGTGGGTCACGGGATGCTGGGAAAGTCGTGGGGAGAAAAGGGGTTTGTAAGTAGACCTCTTCTGGGGAAAGGTTAATTGTGGACTGACATCACTAAAGGAAGGAAGAAGGAGAAATGTCAGGGAGAAGGCGGCAGCTATGAGTTTGCTTTATGTTGGGATTTGTATACAGGCAGATCTGGTCATGCTAAAATTCAGGTGTGGTTGTGTCTTTTTGCTGAAGATATTTGGTTAAATGTGTGTGTTTTAAGATGTTAGAAGCAACAAGTGCAGGAACATGGATTAGTGGGCTTTAAAAGTTGCCCTTCCCACATTATCTCTAACCAGGCATATACAGCAGATTATTAAATTGTATACATTTTCGTTATACTATACTGTAATGTGAGTTGTATTGAATGTAATATGACTTTATATTTAGTTAGTATGGTGCTAATGTTCATCTTACAAATATTAAATTTGTTTTATAATTTCACACACCTTAGTTTGTTTTCTAAATGTATTGTATGTTAGATTAAACACGTTGTTCTGTTTTTATACTTGTAAACATCTTAGAGCTAAGGAAATCACTTCTGAGAGAGAGAGAGAGAGAGAGAGAGAGAGATCAACAGAGACATAACAAAGAGAAGGAAAGGCCAGGTAGTATAAGGTTGGCTTTGAGCACCGTTGGGCATCAGCCTGGATGACCTCATTTTGAAGGTTTGGAGGCTAAAGGAGGAAAAGGAAGAGGAGGGCAGTTTGAAGAGGGGCTGTCCCGCTGAGCGGCTCACACTTAGCCCTGCTGTGATCCGATCAGGGCCCAAACTACCGTCAGACAGGGGGTCTGGTCATCTCCTCCCTGCCCTTTCTGCCAGAGAAGCAAAGAAAGAGGTCCAGTGAAAGTTCCACTCTTACTGGTTGAGAAGAATAGAGAACGAAGGGGTGGGAGGGGAGAAGGGCGACTAATGCACCCATGGGAGGATTATGGGTAAAGTGGTTGAGATGTAGCAAGAAAGGGTGAAAATTAAAGCAAAGGAAAGTCTGCGAAATGTAAAAATGTTTGAAAGATTCAAAGAATGCTATAAGAAGGAAAGAAACAAGAGGTCAGAGGCTCCCCCTGAGGTCTGACATTTGAGGCTAAACATTGTTTTATGAGTGTGGTTAACATGTCGGGTCTAATTTGCTAGCTTTACAGGGCAGGGTTAAATAAGATTAGCAGCTTTACACACGGTTACCAGAATTCATCCCTGCTGCTGCTGGCTGCGTTTCACTGCACGCTGTTTAACAGTCAGCTGTTTCTTCTCTGCAGGAGGACTTGAAAAACTAGTTTAGTTTTCCTAATTTTTTATTTTGTTTTAGATGCATTGAGGTCCAAGTCATAAACAACCTGTGACTGTGGTCCTCTTTCGCATTTTTAAGAAATTAAATTTTTTTGCAGTTTTAGAATTTATTTTTAGATTTTTTATTTAGTGTTTGGAATGAGCTTTCATACCGTTGCTGTCCTTCCGAAAGCTTGTATGTTCAAATTCACTCTTTATTAAGAAACAAATAAAACAATGTATTGTCTACGTTGACAAGCACTTGATAATACTTTTTATTGGTTAAATATTTGCTAAACCCAGTGGCATACATAAAAGGTGACCAATAATAATTTGGAAAGACGGCGACAATATGCAAGATGAGCTGTTATACCAGCATGTTTTTAAATATCAGAGAGCATCTTCTTTTTGTTTTAATGAAATTTTAATTAAATTAACTTTTATACAGAGTTATTATGTCACAAATTCTGAATGCTGTAATGAATCCGAAACATTTAGAAAAATTCTTAGCATTTCTATTTTGCACTTGTTTGTCAACTTTTTTCAAATTTCCTAATTCTGCACTTTAAAAAATGCAGCATGAAGTTTAAACCACTTAATTATTCAAGTCAATCAACCTACCTTTTTAAGTTTTGACTTGTGATAAGTTGACATAACTTAGAAAAACAAGTTTTTTTAACTTAAGTTTTAAGTTAAAGTAACATAAAAATATAAGTTGATATATTACAGTTTTTCAGACGCTAGGACACATTTCTCAATACTTAGGTCACTTTTGCAAAACTCTTCACACAGTTCTCCTAACCAACTTTCAGCTTGGCAAAGCAGTTCATTTTACATTAAAAATGCACAGCAAATATCAAAACACTTTATTAAGGTCTCAAATCAAATCATTCTTCAAGAACACTTAGCAAAGGTTGACAGCCGACAAACACACTTTGTCACCCACAAAACAAAGACCAAAAAACACAACAAGAACACATCTCTGTTTATAATTCACTGCAATATATGTTGAATAATTCAGACATGATGCAGAATTCTTCAATATTTTATGTAGTTTATGTAGAGTCATTCCAAAATACAAGAATTTGTATACAAACCATCCACTGATACAGATACAATAGTAACGCTAATCTACTTGGTCTTCTCCAAGTTTTTAAAATATTTATTTTTAAAGCATTTATTTTTAAGATTTAAAATATATTTCATTACAATATTACTGTAGAAATGTAGCAAATTGCTGTCTTATTCAGTGTTGTATTATGTTATTGTTTTGAACATAAGTTTAACAATTTTGAAAACAGTATGTAAGCATGTGCAAATTGGCCTGTACGTATAAAGAGTTTTGGCAGTTGTTGTGTCTGAGTGAGAAAAGAATTCGTGAAATTTGAGGGATGTAGTTATTGAATGCATTTTGTGCCAAAGCAATGATAATTGATCCTCAGTTTACCCCACATAGACTTCTGTTGTGCTGTGTGAAGAGTTTTGCAAAAGTGACCTAAGTATTGAGAAATGTGTCCTAGCGTCTGTAAAAAACTGTATTATTTTTTACAGTATGTTTAATTCGAAACCAAACACATAAGACATAGACAAAACAAAACATCCTCACTTGAATTTAATTAGCACTTATCCTAAAATAACAGGTAAAGAATTTTCATTCCCAAATTCTTAATGCTCTCTCTGACATTTTGACTCCTCTGTGTCTTATGTTACCTTCATATACATTAGAATTTATATTTAGGTCATGTGGCATATTTTAAATACACCTTTTACCAACAAAAACTTTTACGTCTCCAGATCTGTGGAAGTGTCTCCATATGTCCCTCCTCCTTACTCGCCTCATTATTGCCGTGGCTCATTTCTCTCTCGCTGAGCGTCGCAGTGCCAGGGCAGCATCGCATTTAATTTAATTAGCCCAGCTGCAGCGGCACTTGCGCCATTGGCTGGTATTGTCAGCACGTTTCGTACCGTGGCACACACAATCACTGATTGCTTTCAGATAAGGAGAAATATAATTAGGGTTCTGGAATGGCGGAGAGGGAAGGGAGGGGTAGGAGGGGTATATTAGAGCCTTATTAGTTTCATTTGAAATCTGTAGATAAATAGGAAAGTTTTATTTGAGGCGTAATGAGATTGTAGCTGTTTGGACGAGGACGGGTGACCCTTGTACACGGATTACAGAGGGATTATGGGTAATAACATGCTATGGCTCTCGGAAATGGAATATTGATATGAGACTTCTTTGATATGTTTTTTACCAAAGAAACGTTACTTCATACTTTTATCTTATTTGCTGTTTCTCCATCTGAGGAGTTCTTATTTCATCCATAATAAGACCTCATGCAACGAGTCACCAAAAGTACATCAGCTGCCAAGGCCCAGCTGCCAAGTGGTTAACTAGAGATGCCTCTTTTCTCCTTACTGATGCATAGCAACGTCAGTCTTTCTTTCAGTTCGCCATGTGAGCAAGGGCCACAAAACTCGCACTTGGGTTCTCCTTAAATAAAGTGAAGCTCAAGCGAAGAATGATGCATTTGGGTTTTACCTATGCCCATCGAGCTGACAGCAACTGTAACGGGCAGCCTTAGCAAACCATCTGCTGTTAAAAGAATGCCTTTGATACCATTAGCCCCTGCGGCGCGCTAACATGTTGTTTCTAGAAGCTTCAGCTGATCCTGTGAAGCTGACTGTGGAGGGAGATGACTGCGGGCTTAGAGATTCCTGCACTAACAGCAGGGTGATGTGCGCATACAGGCGTAAAACCATACAGCGATCATAGCTGTAGTGTGTGTGTGTGTGTGTGTGTGTGTGTGTGTGTGTGTGTGTGTGTGTGTGTGTTTATCTGTGGAACCTTTGATCTGCTAATGAGCTGCTAATTTGGTTTTGGGGCCAGTCAGTAAGCAATACAGTGTCTGTACATGTTTGCTTTGTTATGTTACATGTTAACTTTTTGTTTCTTGATTTGTTCATCTATGTATGCCCCCCTATATAAAAGTTATTGTAACTAAATATTTCACAAAGTCTTTCTTCTTGTAGGAGAAACTATATAAACTCGGCACCCTGAGATACTGGTACAGTTTCTAGTTGAATGTGCAACTTACGATTTGTGTCTTGATAAACAATGGGTTGGGTAAATGGCAGAAGGGGGTATTGTGTGTTTTGTCACTCCACAGTTTAGCTTGAACAACCCTTGCTCCCTTCAGCTCCCCATGGCTTCTGCTGCAGGGGCATATTCGGCTTTATTTCCCAAAGATAATTTCTGAAACCTGTTTACTAATGCAGCGTTCTGTGTCGATTTCTTGTGATTTTCCTGCTTATCTGCTACAGTTGTTGATGACCACTGTGACTTTTTTGCATTAGTATTTAAACTGTCCTCCATTACCAGGACAAACAGCATTTTATTACAGACAATATGCGTTTGAAAAGGGATTTGAAAAGCAAAATAATAACTGAAATTTGAATACTTTTATGTTACTTTAACTTAAATTAAGTAAAACAATTTCAAATTGTTTTTAAAAGTAATTTCAACATCAGTCAAAACTTGAAATAGTAGGTTACACTGTAAAAAATGCAGCATGAGAGTCAATTTAACCTATTATTTTAAGTTTTGGCTTGTGAAAAGTTGACATAACTTATAAAATCAAGTTGAAATTGCTGAACTTAATTTTTTAAAGTTACAGTAACATAAAATATATGTTGATTTAACAAAAACAGCGTATTCTTTACAGTGTAGGTTGAAATGACTTTCAAAACAAAGTTGTTTTAACTTCATGCTGCATTTTTTTTACAGTGGTCAACAAACACTGTGTGTGTGTGTGTGTGTGTGTGTGTGTGTGTGTGTGTGTGTGTGTGTGTGTGTGTGTGTGTGTGTGTGTGCGTGCGTGCGTGCGTGCGTGTGCATGTGTGTTTGCTGGTGCCCAAAACACCTCAGATAATGTTATAGTATTACTTTGATGATGTTATAGTATTACTTTGCTTTTTTGTATTCTTTTTTCCTCTTCTTTTATTTGTATTGTTGAAAGCATCACACTTTTACTTGCCATTATACTTAGCACTGTATCGCTCAGTGAGGAGCATTGTGTTGGCAATGGAATGGGCCATGGCTTTGAACCCAAAGAACATATGCTGATTAACATGTATATCTTGTAAGTCACTTTGGATAAAAGCGTTTGCCAGATGCATAAAATGTAAATGTATTGCATTTCTCGTATTTAAAGCACATAACCTACCATCAAATGCGTCTAATATAAAGTTAACTAGGCTATATGTTTTGATGTGCCCCAGTCGTATGGCCATGTCAAGAAATTTGATAACCCAGGTGGCTAATTGACTTTTTAATTGTAGTGTAATATCTACTGCAGTGTTTGGTTACTGCTGTTTGGGGCTTGTGTTATTGCTGCTTTGAGATCCTCATGAGTTTAACACACCTTTCCTCAGTTCTTCCCCCAGTGTAGCATTTTACTGCTAAGACTAGGCCTATATGTGCATGTGAAAACCTTTTTATTTTTTATGATTTACTGTTTTCTACATAACATCATCCTACATAATGTAGAACATTGTGTGACAATATAACCTTGATATTTCAATATAATCAAATAATCGAAACTTTTATGCTTCTAATCTCATAATTAGATTATGAGACTTTAGCCTGGATTTAACACATTATGATACTAAAAACTGATGCCTCACACGTTTACTATATTGTTGATATGGTGAGGGTCATAGGTGGACAAACTCACATCTTTTCCAAAGCGCAAGCAACCTTCTTCATCCATTTATCATGCTCTTGATAAGCACTCGAAGTGTCGGTGTCAACGTGTAAATTATACGGAAATAAGTCTGAAAATTGAAAATAGGAGAGCGTGACATCCCCTTCTCCCTCACGCAGCCCTTGCTCGAGCGTCCCCTCCCTTCCCGTCCAATTATGTTGAAAACGCGGTGGAGAGCGAGAACAGGCGCACCTGACAGATGTTGACCGTTTTCAAACCCCGTGCACTCTCACAAGTTCAAGAGACCCTCTAATTCACTTTGCAGTCGGGACAAAACGGAGCGACGCCACTTACCGCGCTCTCGCGTGCGGCTTTTGGATCACAGATAGACACGCGGGGATTTCAGCTTAGGCTATAGATAGTTTACAGCTACTGAACAGGCTTGTTTCCTTTCACTTTATTTTGTTTCTTCTAAATCGACATGAATAAAGACTACAGATCTTAGATAAACTCACAGTAACCTGTGCTTGGAAAATATACTCGCTGTTTTTATACCAGTTTAATGTTAGTGCTCAATAACAATAAAATATATAATAAGGATTATTGATATTTAAAAATACATGGCAAAAATGGGAAATATTATATGTGATCCTGCCTGTCAAGCTTTTTTTAATTTACCGTTTTTTACATCAAATCATCCTAATGGAAAGAACATTCTGAGAAAATAAAACCTTGATATCTTTAATATTGACTAAGTAAGTAAGGCCATGTTAAAGATTAAAATCATAGCGAAATGAACAGCTGAAGTCAAACTTTTATGCTTGTTACTGTATCTCAGAATATTTACATTCACATATTTTCCAGCTAAATGCGTTTCTTAGCTATATGGTTACGATATATACTTTTGAATTATACATTTTTCAAAGCATTGCGTTAAAATAAATTAACATTTTTCTTTCTATTATCAAAATATTGCTGCGTAAATTTGTATCATATAGATGTTGCATCTATGCATGGACTATAGTGGGCAAAGAAATATTCTTAATTTATTATCTGCTTTAGTCTTTTAACCTTCCATATTAATTAATGTGTGTCTTGTATCTGAACTGCCTAAAGGTAATTTTTGCCAGCATGCTTAAACATTTAGTTTTCATGGATTTTTTCCATTTTTTCCTCACCCTAATTTAATTGACTTCAATTTTTCCAAGCCAGTTGTGTAATCCAACAAATAACGCGTAATTGCATACTGGCAACGCCTTTTCCACTTGCACTTATGGGTATGATGATTAAGACATTAACCGACGCGATATTTATTTTTCGCCTCAGTTAACAATTAATGGAGATATTCTGAGCAAGTCTTCTGTGAAATCTGAGCGATGTGTCTGCAACTCCCTCACAACGCCTCCGTTCAATGGCATGCGCATAACGTTTGGAAAGCAGATATGGAGACCTTCATTTTAATTTATTTAATCTTATTCAGCCTTACCTTTTCTATGCATACACATTTGTAAGGGTTGCTCATTTACGTATAGTCATCTAAGTTTTTTTTTTTAAGATAGCAGGGATATATGAGGCAAGTTAAAAAACAGGACTGACAAAACATTGAGGGGAGATTTATGTAAAGCAGAGCCTAAAATGTGGAAGTGAACTATGATGCTCATATGTTTACATCCGGTAGACGGCGATCTCACTCTAAAAATAAAAAATAATAGAGCACATGTTGACTACTAGCCTAAATGTCTATTTATTTGCGTCTTTTTGTTGATAAAATAATTAGTCAAAACAAGCCAGGGACACAAGTGGTGTGTGAGTGGGCTTGCTTACAAAATGCGCTTTATAAATGTGGTCTCTCTAATTTGTGATGTGGATTGGATGATGTTGTCGCTTTTTATTTCAGGAATGATTCGTTGGATGTTAATAGTTTGTTTTAAAATAGGCTAATGTTGCTGTATTCTATCTCTTTCTTTTTATTTTTTTATTATTAACTCCCAGTCCCTGTTGTTAACGATACAGGTTTTGATTTTGCAACGCTGAACATTAAAAGTTGTTAGGTTACACCAATTATTTGGTTTAACGCACACTAATTCTAGTTCTGTTTAGTTGATGACAAAGGGACTCACGTGGCACGTGCCCTGGGCGTGTGTCTCTTGTTTCTTAGCAACCGCCACAACAGGAAAACACCTGTGGCATCGATTTATTCAAAGGGTAAACATATAAACTAAAAACCTGTATACCGTTAATACAACCTGCTTATTGAGAACTGTTTGTTAGTTTTCAGGGATTTTAATAAGGACTTTTAAAATGTAGAAAGACCAACGTATTTTTAGTGTGAAAATGGGTAGAATAATTCACAGATAAATAGTTGTGGTTTCCAAAACCGGCTTTACATCGCAATAAGAAACAGTTGTTTGCCGTTTGAGCTTTATAGCGTTTCAAAAAAGGGAAAATGTTCAATAAATATAAGATCAATAATTTGACTGATGGACTACTATAGTGGTTAATAATTTGGAGATCATTTCCCCCAAATAACATTTGTCAACAACGATTAGAAGCCAACTGTTTACCTTTCGCACCCCGGAGAAAAACCTTCAGCAAAGCCTGTGGCGAGCTCGCTCTCGCCCGTGCGCGTCACCTGACCGCGAGCCATATGCAAATCAGTCTCATCCTCCAACGCCATTGGCTCTCTCTCACTCATTTATTCCATGTCAAAGCGCATCATATGGCCGCTCTTCCACTAACTTTTCTAGCGCACCGCTGAAAGTAGCTCAAAGACTGGATGTGCAAATCAACCCAGGAGGAAGTTAGTATAAGACAAAAGGCAGGCGACCAGCTGCAAAGTTATCATCTGTTTGGATTGTACCTCTATTCAAGTGACCTCTTTTTTTATTAGGACGCTTTACGCGCGTGAACCAGGCAACGGGGACGCCGAGGCTGTATTGAGTGAATGTTTATGCGTATGAGCTGAGTAAGTGAAAGCCAAGTTAATGTATAGCATGATGATGGAAACGGACTTACATTCTCCAGGACCCCAAACTAACACAAACACGGGTCACACGGGACCCAACGGCGGGAGCAAAGTTAACCAAGACCGCGTAAAGAGACCCATGAACGCGTTCATGGTTTGGTCTCGGGGTCAGCGCAGAAAGATGGCCCAGGAGAATCCCAAAATGCACAACTCGGAGATCAGCAAGCGCCTCGGAGCCGAGTGGAAAGTAATGTCCGAGGCTGAAAAGCGACCCTTCATCGACGAGGCAAAAAGACTACGTGCGATGCATATGAAGGAGCATCCGGATTACAAGTACAGACCCAGAAGAAAGACCAAGACGCTGCTCAAAAAAGACAAATACTCATTGGCCGGTGGCCTGCTTGCTGGATCTGGGGGCGGAGGCGGTATGGGTCTGGGAATGGGTACCGCGGGGGTCGGCCAGAGGTTAGAGAGTCCAGTGGGTCATGGCGGCACCGCGGCGAGCTACGCACACATGAACGGATGGACCAACGGTACCTATTCGGGACAGGTGGCTGCGGCCGCGGCTGCCGCTGCAATGATGCAGGAGGCGCAGCTCGCCTACAGTCAGCACGCAGGCAGCGGTGCGCATCACCACCACGGGCACCACCACCATCCCCACAACCCACAGCCTATGCACCGCTACGAAATGACCGCTCTCCAGTACAGCCCCATCTCAAACTCTCAAAGTTACATGAGTGCTTCGCCTTCAGGCTATGGGGGAATATCCTACACGCAACACCAAAACTCCAGCGTGGCTTCTTCGGGGGGCATCGGCACACTGGGATCTCTGGTGAAATCGGAACCGAGCGTAAGCCCTCCCGTTACAACTCACTCTAGAGCCCCCTGTCCCGGAGATTTGCGGGAGATGATAAGCATGTATTTACCGGCGGCTGAGACAGGTGACCCGTCCGTTCAGAGCAGACTTCACGCTGTGCCACAGCACTATCAAAGTTCAACGACAGGCGTAAACGGAACCGTTCCACTGACACACATATGAAAAGATGCGAAACTACGCGTTCAGACTCGAAAAACCAAATATTTACCTCTTTTAGAGCATTACTACCTTTTTTGTACAGAATGTTTGTTCTTGTAAATTTTGAAGGTGATATTATTTAAATATAAAACGTAAGGAGGTTGTCGTTGGGCGGGATATCGTCTGAATAATTTGTCTTTATTTCAACAACACTACTTGGGTGAGGTTTACACGTTTGCTAAATGCGAGGGTTTCATTCTGATTTATTTGGTGTGAAAGATGGTCCTTTTGTTTAAAACTGGAAAGCGAGTGAGTGCTACGGTGTAAAATATAATCAAGTGACATTGTTTTTAAAGTTTTCTTAAGGGTTTCTCTATCCCACTTTGATTTGTCAACACGTGAGTTGCTGTATTTGATATTTGTTTGTTGTATTTTTTTCTTGTACATTGTGAAAATATTCCAGAAAAATCGATACACATCTGTAAATATAATTTGGTTTTGCCAGAAAAGAAGGAAACGTTTTGCGTTGATGTGAGAATAATAAATTTCACAGCTTTTGCTCTGATTCTGAAAAAAATAGTTTCCTCTTGTTTTGCTTGTTGGCACAGTTATTATTTAAATGTGATGACGTATATTTATCTTTTAAGCTATGAAACTACTCTTTTTTTAGTCGCACGTGGTCTCTCCTGACCTCTCAAAGTAACTTTTAGACTAAAATATATAAGACATATTCTGAATGCAGATATACATATTTATTTGTGTTCATATTCTTTTGATATAATGACGGACAAATGAAAACATTTGGGAATTAGGCTACTTCGGTATCTAAAGAGATCGTTACAAATTATATTAGTTTTCTGTTTACCAAAAATATTTTTAAATACCATATATTTTTTAATTGTTTTAATTGTTATTTATAATATAATAATTTGTAGTGTAATTATTCTGATGAATTTACGAAAAAATTGTATAATTATAATTGTTTACTTAAATTAGATTTTATGAGCAAATTAACGGCATTGCAGTAATAAAACATAATAATAATAATAATAACAATAACATATTTCAAGCTAACACACCGGTTGTATAAATTTGGCTTGGTCTATATCTGTTTGATTGAATGACCAGACATTTCAAGTTGTTTTAGACACCCTGTGTCCTGCAGATAACCATCCTCTTAATATCCTATTAGGGCTAAAGCTCAGGTTGTATGTATACAATGAAACCACTTCAGATTGCTGAATAATAATGATTTGTTTTGTCACTGTTTTTGTTAAGCGTGATCAGCTGTGCTGTTCTATAGATAGGATTGTATCACCTGACATGACACGGAATAATTATAAGCAGCAGTAGCCGGCTTAAATGCTTAAACGCACAGGTGTAGTGTTTCTAATATACACCACTATATCAGACCAATTATGCTTCACGCCTTTAAACTTAATTTATTATATTTTAAAAACTGAAATAATACATTTCAAAACTACAAAAATAAATTGGACAACATGAGTGAAAGTGAAATTATAAAAAAATAAAGCCCATTGTGTTGTCAGTTTTAGTTCAAATAGAAAATATTCTGCGGTAGGGAAACCTTCTGTAATGTCCTAAAGCTTTATTGCGATGTTACTGTGTCGCATAGGACGAGGGGTTAAAGTTCAAGACCTCTTAAAATAAAGAGTGTCCAATGAAAAACGAAGAATAGCAAATGGAGAGCAAACCACATTATGCGTTGTTGAATGGATCAACCCCGTGTTTTTTCCCAGTGAGCCCCGAATTGTTCAGACATATGCTTTAAATCCCCTCCACTTCAATTAAACCCGTCTGGGTAGCCCGCGAGCCACTCATGATTATATTTACCGGATGTGGAATAATTACGTTTTAAAACCTCTCGATTGAATTATTTTTTACTGTTTATTTCCACGTTTGATATGGACTTTTAAGCGCAATTGTAATTCTTTTGCCTCCTGGCTTATTTTCTTTCACTAAAACTGACAACCTAAAAAAACTAATTTTCTTATAATTAAATCACCGATGGGCCGTCAAGCAAATGTTGCTCGTACCCTCTGTGGGGTGTCAGTGGGATTAAGATGAATGCAGAGTGCGTGGCAGAGAGTCCTTTGTGTCAGGGAGACAGAGGATTTAACAGCCCTAAAAACTGAACCCCCGGGTCAGCAACGAGTCACATTCTTATTACAATGACACACACCGGAAGAGTGACGTGATGCAGGAGCTTTCCAGCAACAAGTGGCAGGATTTAGGGAGGTCTACCTCTTTTTTTTTTTTTTTTTTTTTTTAGGAAAAATTAGGTTGACTGTGAGAATAAACGTTGGAAAATAACAATCTAGCTTGGACAAATGAAACTAAGAGGCTTACTTTTATAAAAAAACAATTAACTATTTTTTACTGACTAAAGAATCGCAACCATAATGTCAATTTAATTTTTTTATTATCACTATTAAAGCATTTACCAAACAAACAATCAAACGAAAAAAAATTGTGTGCATACTTTAGATAAAATTTATACAAATAGGCTACTGTCAAATATAATTTTTGCATTTTTTAACCTGGTTGTTTAAAAAGCCATATATTTTTTCTACACATCCCCCCCGTTTAAGATCACTAAAATATTATGGTTTCTCGTCGGTAGACAACATAACGGTTCCAGATTTGTATTCAGACACACAAAGAGCACGACCCAATACGGGCACGCGTCCAACAGACTGGGAGGCTCGGGAATCTCATCCTATTCACCTTCACAACTTCTTTTATATTAGAAAAACACGAACTGCAACATCTCACCGTTAAATCTACAATAGCCAGAGACACCCTGCGAGGTTTAGCTCGGTAAAACAGTCGAAACTGGCTTGTATTTTGTCATTTGTAAAACGTCGATCCTTCGCGCTCGCTGTCCTAAATGTTCCTAATTAGCATCGGATTTATCATACCCCTGCATATTTTCTTGCCTCCTCAGAAAAAGCTGGTTACCGTTCTGCCACGGAAGATTACGGAGACAGATTGCAGAGAGCGACTGTGCAGCGGCAGATTAGGGGGGAATAGAAACAGCAACCGGGCCAATAAATTCCTAGCGCAGCTCTTATCGTGCAATTACACGTTGACGCGTTTAACAATCTAGCGGTCTTTTTCCCTAATCCACAAACACTCCAAGAGGCGCGCGACGTTTTGTGCTATAGTCGTTTTAGCACCAAGACGTGGTTAAATATTTACCGAATAAAGCCTTAAAACCGTCCTAACATATGCACATATATTTTAAATGACAACTTTTCTCTTTGGGAAAAACTGTAGCTTAACTGAGTAATGCGCAAAGGAGCGCATGCATAGCTCATGGGTTCCATTCTGAGAAAACACATTTTTTACGTTGATATAATGTACTTTCCTTGGAATGAAACGTCTAAATGTAAATTGAACTCTATTCCCACAATAACCACAACCAAATTTGCATTATTTTATCTAGCTACTTAATGGGGTTATTCTGTAGTACAGTAAATCGGTTGGACACACAGAACCATAGGAGATATAGGGACTTGTCTCTCACAGACACTCTCACTTTGTCCTGTTAGCAGTGTCCGCCTGTGCGTAGGTCCTGCTGCGAAGCGATTGTGAGAGACTCTGTTGGAATTTGGCAGCGTGGCGGCTTTGGAACGGCGCCCCACGCTGACTGTCATTCAGCGGGCCTGCGCGACTCACCACTGTGCCGTTGGGAAGTGTCGCTCATCCGTGCACTCATTGGCCTTACAAAGCTGATTACAAGCATCAGCGAATTCCTGAAGGCAATGAGAGGCGATGCAGGTGCACGGGAGAGGGGAATCTCCATGCTGGAACGTGCATGGATGTAGCTGAAAGTTGTGAACATTAGGAAGCTTCACATATCTTTGAGATAATAAACCCATCGTACGAATAATACGAATTAGCCACCTCATAAAATACTTATACGGTTTGCCATGATATTTGAATAACATTTTAATGATCAATTTGAAGAAAAAAATACTTAAACCAACTGCAGTGATCCAACAAAAAAGAATAATAAACAGTTTTGTTTTACGTTATTTTGCAGGTGGTGCTACTCAAAGTAGCAGACTGCTTTGGCCTCTGAGGTACTATTATAAACTCTTTAGGTACAAAAGTGTACTTTTTGAAAGGGTACAGCCCAAGTGACAGCTACATATTTTGACCTTATTCTATAAACGGTTTCAGCAGTAACAACATAAATACGCGGCTTTCGTGGTCATCACGTAACTTCCGGTAAACTCTGCGAAGAATAAATAACAACAAAGTTCTTTTAAATTAGTTTATTTATATAACAAGCAAAATAAACAACACGTAGATTACATAGGAACCCAAAAAAAAATTCTTTTCGACGAGGTATTTGTTTAATAGTTCAGTTTCAGCAACTAGTCAGACCATTAAACAAAAACCGGAAGTAAAGTTCGGACCAGACGCTTATCGCGTCACCGCACGTGTGCCCGATGAAACAGTCTATAAACCAGTGTCTTGGGGCCACTATGGACTCTTTACAAACTTTTAAGAGGGACTTGAAATGACAACAATTAAAATATGCTAAAACAACTGTGTTTGGTTATTTTTGAATAAATAAATAAATATATATATATATATATATATATATAATTTGTTTTAATTTATGCCCAGCTCTAGAATATTTTGTTCTGTAGAAATTGTGATTGGGGGGCTTTAAATATTGTTGTGGGCCATGGGAGGACCTCGAAGTCAAAAAGGCAGCCAAAGCAGGCATATTCACTTTGTCCTGTCCCGATATAAAATAATGCAATCTTCTAAATAGTATTAATTTAAAAACATTTTCATAAGAGATTTAACGTTAATTTAAAGGAGTTCCAAAGCAATTACATACGTTACAGTGATCTCTTGATCTCCTCAAAAGGAGATTTGTCACCTGAAGGCTGTCACCCCACTGTCACTCGCTGATTAACAGACAAAAGAGGTCTCTCCCGGACGGTCTGTGGCACCCAGTCAACCCAAACCCACTATGCAAATGGCCCGGAGAAGGCGAGAAGATGGCGAACAGTGCTCTCGATTGTTCACTAGATCTCATAGTTTTCCTGTGCAGCTGCATCGCTGCAGTTTCCCGGGACACTAGTTTGCATTCGTTAGCAGAATCCTAATAGGATCTTAAACTGTTTTGCTTAAAGAGAAAAAGGATTTTTTTATATGTTGTGTTCTAACTTTTGGTCTACCAGGAACAAATCTTACTTTATTATAGAGAATAACCACATGATGTCATTAACCCTGGATGTGGAGCTGTCCAGGTGCTGAAATCATCCTTTTGAAACAAGTAGATTTCCTTTAACATTTATGCATTTGGCAAAAACTTTTATTCAAATCGACTTCCAGTGCATTTAAGTTATACAGTTTATCTGTTTCCCTGGGATTCAAACCCACAACCTTGGTACTGTTAACCCAATATCCTATTAACAGAGCTACAGGAACACTTTTCCATATTGTCTACTATAGAGGTGACTTCCATTGTTTTCCTCATTTGTAAGTCACTTTGGATAAAAGTTGTAATTGAAAATTTAATGTAAATGTATTTAAATTATTAAATATTACAGTTTTTGTTTCTGGATACACAGAACGAATCAGAACAAATTTATTTTAAATTCCTGCTTAAAGGTGCAGTGTGTTATTTTTAGAAGGATCTCTTGACAGAAATGCAATATAATATACAAAACTACATTATCATGGGTGTATAAAGACCTTTTTATAATGAATCGTTATGTTTTTATTACCTTAGAATGAGAAGTTTTTATCTACATGCACAAGGGTCCCCTTACGGTGACGTTGCCATTTTGTGCCACCACGTTTCTACAGAAGCCCTGAATGGATCAACTTTTTTGTCTCAGAGGACGTGTTTTTCCGGTGGCGGCTACTGTAGCTTCTTTATGCGTTTCAAAAGCGAGTTGGTTGCAATTCACAACCTCACCACTAGATGCCGCTAAAATGTACACACTGCACCTTCAAACAATGATTTACATTCTTAAAAAAAAGAGGTTCGCTAAATGTTGGTAGTTAGGGCATACACTCAAAAAAATTAAATGCTGGGAAAAAATGTGTTGCACGGGTTGCTCGCAATTTGTTTCATCTACTCAATACAATCATGTTACATTTCAAACCATTTATTTGTTAGTTAGTTTGGTTGGTTGTTTGTTTGATTATTTGTTTGCTTGATTGGTTGGTTGTGTTCTAAAAATATATCAGAAACAGAAGTTCACTGACTTATACTTGGCCACTTATTACTCACATACCTATCTAATGGTGCTATACTTCTGCAAGAGGGTGCCAGAACAACAATTACCCATAATACACTGCAACATCCTCAGCCAATAAGATGCCAGTCTGTATTGGTTTTATTCATCTGTTAATTTTACGCAAAAAAAATGTTATGTTGGCTGAACAAAGAATTTTTAAGTAGCTGTCAAGACACACTTTTTGTTGAATTAACTCAATTAAATGTTTTTAAGTAACCTCAACATGAAAGGATTGAGTCAAATAGGCAAAAATGAAAGTTGTTTCTTTTTCTACAAATCAAGCAAATCAACAAATGTCTTTTGGTAGCAACTTAGTTATATCTCAAATCTTTTTACAATTTTTTTCCAGGAATGGACAGACAGGGAACATGTCTGATCGAAGTTGAACAGGTAGGCAAAATACTGCTATATAATGTCTCTCTCTCGCTCTTTTACCCGTCTACCATTTTCGGTAAACAGCAATTTGCAGTTGGCCAGTGGGTAAAACCTCACCTCTCCATTGACTTTTGGATTTTGTCGAAGCTACCAAAAAATAAAAGGTTATAAATTAGCCCCATTTGTGATGCCTACTTTGTAATTCAGTGATGTTTCCCATGAGTTGCCAGTGGATCAGGGCACATAAAAACAGCCGTAACATTATGTTTCCCTGGCCCTGGGTCAGTTCATTAGCACATAAGGACCTCTTAATCAGAGGATGAAGTCATCCCTCTCTAGTAGTTACAAGTGAGCACCATTTTGCCTGTCTTACCTACACTACTGTCTCCAATGGGCATGCACCCCTGTGTGGGTATATGTAGTTAGCATCTAAATCCTTGTCGTTCACCATAATTTCATGTACAGATTTTCCAACGAAACACACACTCCAAAAATTGTTTGTTCATTCAACTTAATTTAATTAAACTTTTCCACAAATTAGTTAAGGCTTGGCATGTGGATGAGCATGTGAGAAGAGACTGATCTCCAGACAGGCATTTAGGCATATGATAAAATTAAGTTGAGACAAAAAAAATTATTAAATTAAATTGGACAAGGTGCAAAAAAAGTTTTTTTTTTTTGAGTATACAACTACTGTGATACTGTGCAATAAAAATTAATTAAAACTAACAACCTAGTTAAAGATATTGGCTGTTACTAATGTTAAATGTTTTAGGATAAAATCATATATTTCTATAAAAATAAAACACAGATTGTGCTAAAGTCTTTCTCAATTTTTTTGGTTGAGTCTAAAAAAATGCTTGATTCTTACAGAAATAATTGAAACAGCAGTTTTAAAATATGAAATGTCACCTGTCTCCAGGAAGTCTGATATGGTTTGGTAGGGGGAGAAATAGAGCAAATAAAGAAACAACATTTTTGTAAGATTAGTCAATTTTCTTAAAAGAAAAATCCAGATAATTTACTCACCACCATGTCATCCAAAATGTTGATGTCTTTCTTTATTCAGTCGAGAAGAAATTATGTTTTTTAAAGAAAACATTCCAGGATTTTTCTCATTTTAATTGACTTTAATGGACCCCAACACGTAACAGTTTTAATGCAATTTAAAATTGCAGTTTCAAAGGACTCTAAACGATCTCAAATGAGGCATAAGGGTCTTATCTAGCGAAACGATTGTCATTTTTGACAAGAAAAATAAAAAATATGCACCTTTAAACCACAACTTCTCGTCTATCGTCTATCTCTAGTCCTTTTTAATTACGTAATGATGTGAAAAGGTAACACGTTACATATATGAAACGCACATTTGCGGACAATTTTAAACAATAAACTGACACAAAGACATTAATTAGTATCATTAAACATACAACAATGTCTGAATGGGCCTCCTTCTCCACACTTCTAAACACTGGGGCGTAGTTTCGATACGTCAACCGTGACCTCTTGACATGATGACGTATTACGTGGGGTCGCGCTGGCCGTCACACGACCGGAGATAGACGAGAAGTTGTGGTTTGGGGGTGCATATTTTTATTTATTTTTCTTGCCAAAAATGACAATCGTTTCGCTGGATGGGACCCTTATGCATCGTTTGAGATCGTCCTTTGAAACTGCATTAAAACTGTTAAGTGTTGGGGTCCATTAAAGTCAATTAAAATGAGAAACATCCTGGAATGTTTTCGTTAAAAAACATAATTTCTACTCGACTAAACAAAGAAAGACATCAACATTTTGGATGACATGGTGGTGAGTAAATTATCTGGATTTTTTTTTTAAAGAAATTTGACTAATCCTTTAAAAAGCAGAAGGATAAAAATGTAAGATGTTAAAAGAGCATGACCTAGGAATAATAAGTATAAAAGGAATCATCTCTGATGCCAAGGTCCATCCTCAATTCGCCCAACCTATCAAAACATACTCTTTAAATGCTATCTTTGTTGTTTTCTTTTGTCTGTTTGACTTTTATTGTTCTTTATTGTAAAGTTTAAAGCCATTCTTTGCCATGTTTTGGTGAACCTGTAAACAATGCATGAAGAATTTGCAGTGTTTGCAATCTATAAAACACAGAAGCGTTTTGATTTCTGTATATTATTTCTTCATATTGTTATCGTAAAGCTTTAAATGGATGTTCAGCGATTACACCCAGGTCACACAAGACAGTTTATCCCCTAATCTGCGGTCGAGTCTCAATCTGGAACCTCTTTGATTCTTTAAACTCCAAACCAGGGGTCTTGTTTCAGAGCAGCGGAGCCATATCTGTGCCGCTTGACACAATGAACTTGACAGACAACCAGATTTTCCTGCTGAGGTCTGGTTAGGGTTACCCTGGGCTTATTATGCTGTTTGAAAGAGAACAGGTAATGGAGTCCGAGGTGAGGTGGAGGAGCGCAGACTGCGCCCTTTATTCAACTCTGCCTTGCTTACCTGAAACTCGGGTAATTGCCGTGGCTCTATTTCAGACACTGTTTACCCCTTGAGAAACAATCATATGATCAGTCTGCCCTCACCTGGGGCAAAAAGAGCACAGAGCTCTCTACCCCTCACTATCATTGTCACGTCTCCATTGACTTCTGGGTTCAGTATTGTCTGCCACACCTCTACTATGAAAACAAAGTTGCTTATAGCAGTCACTAGGCCTCATATAATGACGAGCTTCAGTCACTAAAATAACCGATTACAGTACGATTCTGTCATTTGCCAGAGACTATGTGTTGTTACAGCATGCTTTATCTGATCAGGGAGTTAAAAAGCAGAGAAAGAAAGAGAGGCACGGAGAAAGAAAAAGAAAACCGTTTTCTAGCCCGTGGCGATAGCAGACCTCTTGTATTCTTGATCGGTATGCCTCTATTTGACTGTAACTATTTCCAGACCTCCTGCCTGCTTGGTTTGCCTATAGTGCGAGTCGAGCCACAATAGCGTCCCGCCGCGCTACTCCGGCTGCCTCCATGCTTTCAGGCAGAGCAGAGCCTTGCTGCCGTGGTGATTCATTATTCTGTTGCCCCCGGTGACCGGGAACAGGCCAAGCCCCCTCCTGCCAAATAGACCACTAAGTGGCAAGAAATGAAATGAGTGACATTTCCTAAAAGTTCTGACCTTTGTTTTCCCATTGAGTCAGCTGCAATGTTGGGGGAAAAGTAGAGCACTCTGGGAGTATTGCAAACACACACACACACACACACAATTAGTTCTCTTTACTGTGCTGTGAGAAAACTTTATATGAAGGAAAATAATTGAAATGTTTATAGTAATGGCATTTAGTATTGACTTTAATTGAAAAAGTGGCAAAAGTAAAATGATGTTACACGTTCCTTGTAAGTGTGCTACTTACTGTAGTCTTTATCCTACGCATCTTGTCGCGGTTATGCGTCTGAACCGAAGTGAACTTCCGGTCTGTATTTATTTATTTATCAGTCAGACTAGTGGCTAAACTGATTTTTGAAACAAATACCTTCTCGAAAATAAAATGTGTTGGTTTGCACAAGACAAGGGGAGACGACGAGCGTGGATCACAACTGTGCGGAGGGGTTTGCCAGGCATGAATTCAGGGACTAAATAACATTGTATACATAAATTTTACACAGTAACGTTAGCTTAGTGTAATAGTTGATACGTATTTGATGGGATATATAAACAAAGGTAATTTATTTGTCATTTATTTCGCTTGTTAAAATAAACTTCTGTAAAAGGACTCCATTGTTATTGATTCTGGAAGTCTACCAGAAGTTGCGTTTAGTCCACTAAAGCTGTTTGTTTATGTTGTTGCTGCTGAAACCGTCTATATATGACCCAGTCTGTAAAATCCAGACTTAAAGGCGGAGTCCACGATGTTTGAAAAATGCGTTGGAAAAGGAGACGGGCCGACTACCAAAACACACTTATAGCCAATCAAATCAAATCAAATGCCGGTTTGCGTATGTGTGGGGCGGGTCTATCAACAGAAGGTCCAGATTCTATTGGGCTAGGGGCGTGATTGTTTAGGTGATTTCAAATATCAACATTGGCTTTCAAACATCATGGACTCCGCCTTTAAGTCTCATAATCTAATAATGAGATGAGCAGCATCAAAGTTTGACTTCGATCATTGTTTTTACCTTAAAGGGACACTCCATTTTTTTTGAAAATATGCTCATTTTCCAGCTCCCCTAGAGTTAAACATTAGATTTTTACCGTTTTGGAATCCATTCAGCTGATCTCTGGGTCTGGCGGTACCACTTTTAGCTTAGCTTAGCATAATCCATTGAATCTGATTAGACCATTAGCATCGCGCTAAAAAATAAGAGTTTCGATATTTTTACTATTTAAAACTTGACTCTTCTGTAGTTACCTCGTGTATTAAGACCGACAGAAAATTCAAAGTTGTGATTTTCTAGGCAGATATGGCTATGAACTATACTCTTATTCTGGCGTAATAATAAGGACTTTGCAGCAGTAACATGGCTGCAGGAGGCGCAATGATATTCCGCAGTGCTCGAAAATAGTCCCCTGCCATTGAAAGTTACCAAGGGGACTATTTTCGGGCAGTGCGTAATATAATTGGTCTAATCAGATTCAGTGGATTATGCCAAGCTATGCTAAAAGTGGTAGCGCCAGAACCGGAGATCGGCTGAATGGATTCCAATCTGGTAAAAATCTAATGATTCACTCTAGGGGAGCTGGAAAATTAGAATATTTTCAAAAAAAGTGGAGTGTCCCTTTAGTTTCACTTTTTGACATGACATTACTCAGTCAATATTATATTTTCACAGAATGTTGTTTACATTACGTAGGATGAAATGGTGAATCACAAAAATTACTTTTACTGGGTTTTCACAAACTAGGTCACATTATAAAATCCCCTTACGAAAATGAAACATGTTTTTTTTTGTAAAAGTGTAGTAAGCATGGTTTTTGTGGTAATCGTGTTTTTATTACAGTAACCATGTTTTCTTGGTTTTAACTGTAGTAAAACTATGGTTAATTTTCATAAGGATCAATGTAGAATACTGTGTATAAAATATGTAAGGAATAATGTATAAGCTGATCCCTGTGTGATTATGACCTGGGGCAAAGTGGAGGGTCTTGTATCACACTAAAGGGGCTTATTTTGTTATAACAACCTGCTGCCTGTACATTATCCTGTTTATTAATAATAATTAACTCATTCCCTGCCATTGACGAGTTATATCCTTAATTAAGAGAAAACATTTGCATGTGTTCCTGATTAGGGCTATGCTGATTAATCGTGCAAATGCGCGTTTTCTCAATGAATGAATTACGGTGAAATGCCGCTACATTCAAAAACCAGAGGGCGCTCTTGTGTAGAAACGCCATTTGTGCCACAGAAGAAGTAGCATACCAAATACTATTCCAGGAAATGTCTACAGGAATATTTATATCGCTGTTCTTCAGATTCTTTCAGGTATTTTCATGATGATAAAAATATTTTGAATTATTGTGTTTGGCGAGTGTTGCTTTTTTAAATGGACGTTATAAACGACTCAAACTCAAAGTGATTTTAGATTGATAAGGACTTCCTACTGATCACAGAGCCGTAGTACACGCACAAGCTGTGCATGAATCGGAGCCTTGCAATTCAGTATCGATTTCAAGCAGGTCTTTTTAATGGGGAACGCGATGTATCGGCACAGCCCTATTCCTGATGAGTTTTTATGGTAATCTGTAATACTTCGATTATCCACTAGATGGCCCAATTTATAAAAAAACTGAAGCAAATTTTTTTTTATTTATTTTACACTCTGTGTATGTTCAGCCTTATCTTAAGAGAATTCGTACATATTTTACGAGTTGGCTAATTTGTATGAATTCATACAAAGTTAATCATGCAAAAACGATTTTCATGAAAACAACAAAACCAAACCCCTAACCCCACACCTAACCCCAACATCACAGGGGGCAAGGCAAATCGTACCAAAACGTACAAATGTTGTCGAATATTAATACGAATTAGCCAACTCGTAAAAAATAAGCAAATTCTCATGAGATAGCGTCTGTATGTTTTGATAATCATTCTGATCTATAACAAAATTCCTTCACAAAAATAAAGGAAAAAAAAGATTTTTTAAAGAAAAATAACTATATTTAAGAAAACACAGATCCCGCCCCCTGTTTTGTTTGTTTATTGTTTGTTTGAAAGCAGAGGGTCTGTTCTTTCATTTGATATATTTGTATGTTTATATATTTTTAGAAGAACATTTTCCTGGAAGGCGTTTTGTGAAACTTTTGTGAAAATCACAATAAATGCTGAGGGGCAACATGGAAAGGTAAGGAACATGAAATATTTATTTGAAATATTTTATTTGCTTATTTTTAACAAATGCAGACTTTCAAACGTTACAGACGTTCAAAATGACACAGGACACATGCTTTTGGTTTAATCATTTGTAATTATAATGTTATATATGTTATTAAAAGACATATTTATATTTAACTTTTGTGTAATATTAAAATTTACCTGTCAAAATTATTTGCAGCAACGGGGGTTACTGTGTGTTATTTTGAGCGGTTGTTATCTGGGAATAACAAACCTGCAAATGTCGAGACTGGCCAATCAGAATCAAGCATTCCAATGAGCCGTGTAATAAACACATATACGTTTAGGGGTGAGGGGAATGTGTTTAATTTGTCATAAAATGAACAAAACCCCTTAACAATAGGCCACTTAATTTTTTCATACATTTTTTTGGGGGGTCAACACAATACCTATGTTTTTATAAAGGCTCACATAAGGATTCCATTAGCTTCCAAAAAATGATACAAGTTGCTGATTTTATAAAAGGGGTCACGCCTAATCCGTTTTAAAGAGAAGTAGGTGACACGCATGTTAAATTCACTTTTTGACACATGCTTTTGTTCTTCGAGCTCTCGCCGGGGTGGACTCACACCTGTGTGCTAGAGAGTCCAGATTGGTGGCACGTTATAAATGACGCAGATACCGCTCGCGCCATACCTCTACGCTGCGTGCGTCTCGAATCTGATCTGCGGTCGCCACTTTAAGCCGCTGACTCCAGACCGCGATAATTAACATCCTGACTGCCCACCAAAGCCACAGAAATCAACCTGGCTATAGAGGCTATGGCTGTAAGGACTGCTGGGCGAGATCTGTCGGTCACATGGCGGCGTTCACCCGTTGAGCTTGGACCAGCGCTAATTGGTTGACTAATTGAACTCCGCGTGAGGCTGCGCTACATTCTCGGGAATCATCGTGTGTTTTAGATTGTGAAAGTTTTCTGAACCATTAACTATTGTTTTGTATGGCTATTTCATAATTCCCCTCCCTCTCTACCCTATTCATATTGAAATGTTAAATCTTTATATAAATTTGAAAGAGTTTTATAGCCTTCATTTCACTGGTCAACTATAATGATAGTTTACATCAAAATAAACCTCACCAAATTTAAACCAGCATCAAGTCTGTATTTCTTTGAAATATGAAATGCTAATTTGTTTATCTCTCTTTTTCACTGATCATGTGACTGACTGTTCACAGGAATTGAGATCACAAATAAAACCTATTCTGTTAAACATAGCCGGTTAGTAAAGACTGTGTCTTAAGAACTAGTCTGACCAGCAAGCAATTAGTTAGGGGTAATCAGTTCCCCAGCCCAAGTCATTTTTTGTGATTTACTGGTAAAATCATCATACAAAATGGAAAGAACATTATGTAAAAATAAAACCTTGATATCTTTAATATTGATTTAAGGCCATGTCAAAGATTGAAATCAATGTAAAATCAAACTATCCTAATCTCATAATTTCTTATAATTAGATTATGAGACTTTAACTCGGATTGCACAGACAGGGTCACATATTTCAATGTTTTTTGATCTTACAAGATACCAAAGTCTCTCTCTCTCTCTCTCTCTCTGTCTCTCTCTCTCTCTCAGTTGTGTTTTGGCATCTCAGCACAGAAGAGGATTCTGGAAGTTTGTCTGCCTTTGACAAAGAAGCAGTGTTTATGTCCTTCATAATGTGACCAAAACAACTCGTCAGGTGACATTCTACATAAGTTAGTGGAAACTATGTGTAGTAATGTAAGGGTGTATGTTTTAGTTTATTACCTTCACCAATCTATTTTTATAGACTAGAATGTCAAACTTGAGGGGTTGGGTTTGTTTTGATGAGTTAGCAGTAAAACATTTAGGGCCAGATCTACTAACAGCTTGCGCCAGCGCAAACCATCATTTTGTTGTTGAATAACGTTATCGGGATTCACTAAAGACACGCAGTGGATAATTAGTGCTGAAAAGGTGTGGTCTAGTTATTTTTGCGACTAACCTTATTGCATATGCATTTCTAGGAGTTTCCCTTTCAGATGCAACATTTATGGGAGGAGATTATTTAAATGATTCACACAACGCAATATATAAGTATACATTTTGAAAATATTTTTTTCACAAACAAAATTGGGATATTTAGGAAAAATATTGAAGTTTTGTAATCAGGTATTAACCATTATATCCAACAGTACACCGAACTACAGGCTGCCACAAATAAAACTTGATTCATTTACTGCTATTTCACCGGAAGAGCTTTTAAAAACAAATAAAATCATCCAAATTGTCATTGTGTATATTAGATCCTCTCCCCACAGATATACAGAAAGAGCTTTTCTCTGCAGTATCAGAACCGGTGCTCAATATTATCAACTTGTTGCCAGAAATAAGGTACGTTTCAACAGCCTTCAAACTGGGAGTTATTAGTCATTAAAAAGCCAAATCTTGACCAGAAAGAGCTAACAAGTTTTAGACCAATTTCAAATCTCCCTTTATATTTAAAATATTGCAAAAAGTAGTGACCAGCCAACTGCGCATTTTTTTTAGCAAAATAGTATGTATGAAAAATTCCAATCAGGATTAGTGCCCCACTATAACACAGAAACTTGATTAGAGTTACAAATGACCTCATTTTAGCATCAGATTGTCGTGCAATCTCGCTTCTCGTATTACTGCAGCCTTTGACACAATAGAGCATAAAATTCTACTAGATAAGACTAGAAAATTATGACGGCATTAGTGGTCAGCCATTAGCCTGGTTTATGTCTAACCAACTGCTATCACTTTGTTTATGCAAATGAGGAAACGTCTTGTTACTCTCAGGTTAAATATGGCATGCCACAAGGATCAGTTCTAGGCCCTATCATCTTCTTGTTATACATGCTTTATACCCAGCTTTACATTTCCATAGAACCTGAAGAAACCCACCAGTTTTGTAGGTTAACAGGCTGTGTCAATGATATCAGAAAGTGGATGGCAAACAATAAGTATTACTTATTGCATTATTTTATTACTAACAAAATTGAATACCTCCTTGTACTCTTGTACTAGATTATATGTTCATAATATAATTTGGAATCGTGTCCTACTTATTACACAACAGTATTTAAATAAGAAATACATTTGAATCACTCCAAACTTCAAATACTCCATCCTAAACTTTATTTAAAAAGTATCATGCTTTGTTGTTCTTTGCTTTTCTCTGTTTTATTTAGTTCTACTTCATGTGAAAATGCTTTAGAACGATAAGCAATTGTAAAAAGCGCTACATAAATAAAATTGAATTGATTTGAAAAAAATTTTTTTATGGCTTTTGCATTCTTTTAAATATAACTATGTGCATTATGTTGTGACAAGAACAAAGAAAATGATATCATAACTATTATTGTTGCTTCTTTAAAGTACCCACCCTTTACCTAAAATGTTTAAAAATGTACTTTTGGCATTTTATCAGCCAGCTTCTTTAGCTTCATACTGGAATGTCTTTTTTAAATTTTATTTGTAATGAATGAAAATGAAATTATTATGTTGGCACAATTATGTTATTCTCCACATAACTAATTTCAAAGATTTCAAAGACATACGCCTTCAGATCAAAAGGTTTTTGAGTTCAGTACAGTGACCTGAAACTTTTAGCCGGTACTATAATGCTAAAATGAGGAAATGACATTGCTGATAAAGCTTTATCAACACATTGTTCTCATCTTTAAATACAAATTGAAAAGACTTTGAGACCTTTCATGAGAAAATGAACCCAATGGTCACACAACTAATCATTGCTATACATTAGACGCACATAATCATTTTTGAAGACCTGTCAGTATTAAACTTCCTTTATTACATGTAAACGTCCATTAGTCTTATGAGAAAGCATGACTTCAGATCTTCCTACATTGATATTTCACAGGAAAAGGCAAGAATTTAGATACTGATGTATAGTTTAAGTAGTCAAGTACCTGGTAGGGAAGCCAATTATCTTTATAACAATAGGACCTAACTGAATGGACTTATAATGACTTAGATTCAAAGCAAAGACAATGGCCTAAACCCCACAGACTAGAGCAACATCCGACCGTATACATTGAGAGATGTGAGATACTTCAATTCAACCACACGCCCAATCAGATCAGAGCAATCAGCCTCGGAAACCTCCTGCTCTTTTCGTCCGGGGCTCATTTTGTACCTTTTAACCTCTCCTTGCTCCCCAGGTTTGGCTTTTAGTATGACAGACAAAGTGTGTAGGCAGAATGTAATGGAGTGTACTCCGCGGGGTGCTGGCTGCTTTTGGGACTAAGTCGGGCCTAATGTCAGATGAACAGGAATATGCAGGGAGGGCACTGATATGCAGGGTGCAGCGACCCAGGGTACTCAATTCTGAGTGGGGAAGAAACATCAGGAGGTGTCCTCTTTAAAAACCAAAAATTTTGCTTCTCTTGATTCTCTCCTATACCTTCTTCAAAGCGTTCATTACATTTTTTCAATGAGGTTATAGATTTTCTTTGTGGAAATCCACAATATCAAACAATGGCTTTTGCCTTTTTTTGTCACTTTTTAATCAAATAAATGTTTCTCAGGGTGGATTCTAAAAGTTTAATGTAAAAACTTACTTTGGGGTTCGTACCTTTTGTATATTGATAACATGTACTAATACACACTTACACACAAAAGGAAATGTAAAAATGTGAATCGGACAATAGGTGCTCCTTAAATATTTGTTTTTAAAAAATGCTTGTTCAAGTTTTACTATAAAATTATACACTGCTTTGTTTTTAAGACCATTGCTTACACACACAACTGAAACGTGGGGTTAATTGTCACACGGTTGCTTTACATATTTATACAGTGCCGAGCAATCTGTGCTTTTTGTCTTTTTTTCTTACTGTCAGAAGATGATCTCCTGTGAATTTATGAAAAGTTTTGATGTGTTTTGGTTAAACACAAATTGAACAAAGAGTGTTTCGGAGGCATGGAAATAAATTTCTTCATCTTATGTTTTGTTTTTTGATTTCTGAGTTGGTTGCATAAGTCCAGAGGCGGTCTTAACATAGAGGCATAGGTAGGCGGCTGCTTGGGGCCCCCTATCAGCGGTCATATTAGGGGGCCCCCAACAAACCTAATAAATAAATAAATAAAACCCTTATCATCATGAACACTTCAAAAGCATTGTAAATTGTATTAATCTTCTTAAAAATACGTTGAAACTTTGAAATAGTCGTTAAAATATCCAGTTCATGTTTATCTGTCACTACACACATACACCCCCTTCTTTCACAATTAAATGGACTAGTCCATAACGGCGCGAAAGATAAACACAGAGTGACAGGAGGACTGGGAAAGTACAGGAATAGAGACGAATCAAGACAAATTTAAACGCGAAAATGGGGCTTTGGTGATTTAACCGCCTAGTTCTGCTAGTAATAGCCTTAGCCCTACACGGATAAAAATTATTTTGTGGTGAAATAAATAACGTTACTACAGAAAAAGCAAATTAACCCTTATGTTATGTTGGGGATGTTTTCGTCCACTATGGGGTGCTTAATTTGGGAAAATGCTTATTAATTACTTCTTTTCAATATAAAAAGTGATTGTGGACTGGATTTTTTTTAACCTTTTATCACAGTTTTAAAAACATTGGCTTTGGTGCATTGCTAGTTTTTGTGCAGCATCAGATTACATTTTTTTTCTTCGTCATTTACTGTTCGTGGCTGTTTTTGCCCCATTTACTTATTCTCTATTGGTTTTGTAGTGCTACACTTTGTGTGTTCTCTGCTTTCCATCTTCATTTTGGAATATTTTTTTCCCTTTTTTATAGATTTGATGGGGGGCCCCCATACATACATTCACCTTGGGCCCCCAATTTGCTAAATCCGCCACTGCATAAGTCATCAAATCCAACCTTATATTATTTTAATCACTGTCTTGTTACCTATAACATAATAACACCACTTTAAAACATGTCAGCAACTCCTAGTAACTGATAGCTGGGATTGAAAACATTTTTACACAGTGGGGTTAGTTTTAACAGTTAAATAGTGTTACAATTAAGCCTCAGGAATACAATGATAATGCAATTAAAACAATGTAAATACTATTAATCAAAATAATAACTGTTAATACAATACCAGAGGAAATAACAATTATGAAACAATTATGATATTTCTTAATTTAATTCTTTCAAATAAATCTATTTATATACATTGCTGCAAAATAGAAGAATGATGAGATGAAAGATCATGGATGAATGTGTGGATATCTATCTATTATAAGCAGATATATAAACAACATCCACCTTAAGTATATAGACAGAATTTTATTGAATTATTTGTTTAAACAAAATTTTCTAGCAGGTGTTACAACAAACCCTCTAATTGTTACAATGAACCCCACCTATGGGGTAAGTTGTAACGTTTGCACTGCTGTCACTTAGGGTGTAATTTTATGATAACGGTAGGTCCCACAAACAAACTGTAAGTGTTCACTTGTAGCAGAGATGTGTTGATTGTCTAAAAAATTATTAATCTAACTTATTATTTTCTTAATGAGAGTCAAAGCAAAAAAAAAAAAAACGTTACTTTGTGACCTGCTCTCCCCTCTTCTGTAATATGCAATGCAGTAACAGTGCCCCCTTTTGAATGGAGAGACCCTTAATCTACAACCTTAAATAACCCATGATTCTGTGTACTGTATGTTTTTATTTGTGACCCTGTCTGTGAAATCCAGTCTCATAGTGTAATGAGATTTGGGAGCATTAAAGTTTGATTTCAATCTTTGACATTAAAGATATAAATATTTTACAGAATGTTCTTTACATATAGGATGATTTTATGTAGAAAACAATAAATCACCAAAAATGACCTTAGCTGGGTTTTCACAGACAGGGTCCGGTAAATTTTTTGTAAAGGTTTGTCTCTGATGCGAGTGCTTTATTTGCACTTTTGTTTTTGTCGTTGAAAGTGTAAATGTATTGTATTGGAGGTATGACTTGGTGGCATGTTTATACATTTTGTATAAGGAACTAGCAGAACATTAGACCTTTTATTTTAATCCTCAGCAAGAGAAAGCAAAACTGTAGCAACAGGTAACATCATCTACTTATTATGTGAAGGATAATGTATAGGCAGCCGGTTGTTATCACAGAAATAAGCCCCGACTGTGTCAGGACCCGACACAGTGTATCACACTGAAGGGGCTTATTTAGCTATAACAACCAGCTGTCTGTACATTATCCCGCTTATGCACTGCTATTTACCTCATAAGTAAGGTAAGGAACCTTAAATATTGATTTAACCCTTATATGTCCATTTGTGTCAATCTTACCCCCAAGCCACTTTTCTTACTAACATGGTTCCCTTCATTTCAGTGGAATAAGATTTTGTGACTTATCTGTCAATATTCATATAAAAAACTGGGCTTGATTCGGTTGTTCTAAAGATGTGTAAAAAGAGCCCCTTTGGGGGTAAAAATGACCCCAATTGAAAATGAATGGAAATGCAATTTTTTTATTTGTCAAAATAAAACCAATGCATCTAGAATAAATCAAAAAATTTCAACACAGAAAATTAGGCCTGGTACTAGAGCACAAATGCAGTATAAAAAAGACATGCTTAACCACACACACAACACACACACAAACACCCAAAGATATGACTGCCACAGAAAGCATTTTTTACAGAATTGGGCAAAAAACAGCCACAGATGCAAAACAAAGATGTAAATTGGTGGGGTCTTATGCTTACACAGGTGCGTGCACACACAGACTCACACACAAAGTCAAAGTAAAACTTACACACACATAAAGACACAGACACACACATAAAGACACAAACACACATAAACAGTGTAGGGGAAAGTTACTTTTGAAAGTAATTCATTACAATATTAAGTTACTCCCCCAAAAAGTAACTAAATGTGTTACTTAATTACTTTTCATGGAAAGTAATGCATGCATTACTTGCGTTACTTTTTCTTACTTGGCTGAGGCTTGATCTGTTCTGCATTCATAAATTGCATTCATAAATTGCATATTTCCATTGCAAAAATGTGCTCTGGCCTGCCATCTCGGTTTTCTGACTCAAACTGCTCCTCAAACGCGACTACATTCAGTTTAATTTAGTACATTATTGTTTTTAATTAAAAAAAATTATCTAATTAATTGAACTGAAAAGTAACTCGCATTACTTGTTTAAAAAGTAACTCAAATATTAATGTGTACATTTATAAAGTAATGCGTTATTTTACTCTTTACTTTAGAAAAGTAATATTATTACGTAATGCACGTTACTTGTAATGTGTTACCCCAACACTGCACACGTGCACAGACACACACATGCACAGACGCGTGCGCACACACAAACACAGAGACACACGCACACTTACATTCAAATTTCTGTGGCATTTTGTAAAAACAGACATTTCAAAATGCATCAACAACTACAAAAAAATTCTACTATTTGAAATAATATTTATTTTTTGTAATGTTTATATATACATAAATTCACAAAATGTATCACTAAAGTAGTGATTTGAGTAGTTGGCCACATCCAGTGAAACGAATGGGTCTCTATGGGCCTCTCTGGTCGAAATGATTTATTTCCTAAACTGTAATTCTTTTATGTTTTTTTCTAAACACCTGATGGCCGAATTCAACACATAACATCTAGATCAATATCTAAAAACAATTTAAATCAAATTTAGAATTTTTCACAAAAATTTGATATTTTACAGGCAAGATAATGGTGTAGTTGAGGAATTTAGTGGTAAACAGGTATAAAAGTACTTCATATTTCCCAAAACACAGCATTAATGTATAAATGGGAAGTAAATAAAAACAATTCTATATAATTTGTATCATTAAAAATGTATATATTTTTTGTAATCACTTTTTTTAATTTCTGGGGTCATTTTTACCCCTGCGGAACTCTACCGTATACAGGAAAATAGGGTCTTATGAGGGTTAAAAGATTTAATTTGCTAATTTTTAACAAATGCAGATCTTCCACTAGGAGAACTAATTTACTTTTGTTTTTAGGATTAGACATTCAAATATTAGGAATTCACTCACTGAAAAAAATGATTCATTGAATTTAATCAATTTTTTTAAGGTAAGTGGTTGCAATCAATTTATTTAAGCTACATTTAAACAAAAGTTTTATATTTTATTTGACGTTACTAATCTTTTTTGTTTAAATGTAGCTTAAATAAATTGATTGCAACCACTTACCTTAAAAAAATTGATTAAATTCAATGAATCATTTTTTTTTCAGTGTTCTTGGTTTAATCATTTGGAAATACAAGACATATTTATGTTTAATGCAATATTAAACTGTATCTGTCAAAATTATTTGCAACATCTGGGTTATCGTGTGTTATTAGTTGTTATCTGGAAATAACAAATGTGCAAATTTTGTGACTGGCCAATCGAAATGAAGCGTTCCAAGGAGCTATGTAATAAAATGTAACACTGCACATTAAAAGCTTGATATTTTTACCTGTTAGTTGTGTTTAGCCAGTCAGCTGAAGGAAACTTACGCTGACAGGTGACAGATGACAGGTGATACTACCAACGACAGTAAAATAAGTCAGATTTTAAATATCAGATTAAATATCAGTTAAAAAGATTAAAACCTAGTGGCCAAGGATTCCCATTTCCAATATTTCAAATACATCATAAAGACTGCACATTTAAAATATTAAAATTATGGAAACAAAAAATCCTGTTTATATGGGTCATTCATGTGGGAAGTCGCTATAGCACAAGCATTTCTGAACTCCTAAGTTCTTGGGAGCAAGCCAAGAGATGTCAATCATCTGTAAACCAATCCAACATGAGAATGGGAGGGTTCCAGGGATCATGTTCCGGTTGGTTTAGGATCTATGGATCTGCACGGCACCAGGCGGCCTTCAGCGTTAACTGAAGTCAAACATCAACAGTCTCACGTTAACCTGCCTCTGATGGAAACGATAAAACCTTTCAGGGGGGCAATAATGAGAAAGTCATAGACCGTAAGAGCTTGCGTTTTACAATCCTGCCTGTGTTGATGGGTCTGACGAATTAAAAATTTCCTCCATGTCTTTCATTATTTAAGTCACATGGATCTTTATTGAGTCACTAAATGTGTAGTGTACATTAAAGAGGATATACTTCAGTCAAAACCTAATGATTTTCAACACTGGCATCATGTATTATTAATACCCAATTACAGCAGCAATGGAAATGTCCTGTCTGCAGGTTGCCCAGCACCTGATTGAAGTCTTTTGAGTGTATCTGATGCGATTTGATGTAGCTCTGGGAAGGTACTTGAAGAGAGAGTCTTTCAGAAGATCAGAGATACAACTGATCCCATAATAATCCCATGATAATCCTACTGTGAGACAGCACTTAATCATCTAGTTTGTAATGTGATATGGATTAGGCCATTAGCTATCAGCATGGGCGCTAGACTGATACGCCATAGGCACTAACACAACCCAATTGAGACTTCGAAATGGCCACAAGCGAGTCCCAGTCAGGCCCACTTTCTCAAACGTTCAACTTTAGCAAGCAAATATCCAAATGTTTGTCATTTAGTTTGTCATAAATGCTACCCAGTCTCACAAAATTAGGTACCTCTAGGCACATAATTTTTTAATTCTTTTTCATGATACTGTCACGAATTTCTGTTAACGTGTCATTGTCCAGTCCTTCCAGAAAAACGCAGAGTTTTTTTTTTATTGTTGCGGGCAAAAATCCTTGATTTTGCGGCACGTTTTCTGAAAAAATGCGATGGAATATGCGGGATATTTATGCAATTTATGCGAAGGAATTGGGGGAATTTTCGAAAATTGCGGAACTTGCAAAAACTGTGGAAACTTTCAAAAGCTGCAATGATGTTCACGTCACATAATCACGTCACTTCATAACGTTCCCATGGCAACGGAGGACATGGCTGCGCTTAGGTGAAGTAAATGCAAGATTTTTCAACTTTCTGCTAATATATATGTGACTTTTAGCTACGAAAATGCGAGGATTATGAAATCATGCAAGCCCCGCATATTTTGTGCGCGGAAATCTGTAATTAATGCGGCGAAAGTGCGTCGTATTTGGAAAAAATGCAGCCCCACATAAATATGCGGATTTGCCTGATTATGCAATAAATCCTGCGATCGCACAATCGCGTTTTTCTGGAGGGACTGATTGTCACGTATTAGTTACTCAACTGCTTTTTCCTATTTTCAAACCATTTTCGCTTCGGTTTAGGGTTAGATTTGTTGTTTGCGTTAGGATGTCACTTTATGTATTGGTTTATACAATTTTTTCAGATTTTTTTATATTTTCAAAATTTTAAACCATTGTCGCCTGGCGTTAGGGTTAGAGTTGGGTTTTGGTAAGGACGTCATTTTATGTAAATCTAACCCTAAACCGAAGCGACAATGGTAAGAAAATAGGAAAAACAGAAACCAGAGTAACCAATATGTGACAATGACACGTAAACAGAAATTCATGATACGATCACAAAAAAACTTGGAAATTAGTGACAGTATCATGAAAAAGAATCAAAATATTAAGTGCCTATAGGTACGTAATTTCGTAAGACTAGGCTGCATAAATAATAGAATTACATAAATATTGGTAAAGTTACTAGTTACACTAGTAGTGGTGGATATGGTTTTCAAATTGCTGATATCTAATGTGGCTTATGGCCATGTATTGGGGGTTTATTTATTTTATGCAATAATATTGGGGTTAAACTTAAAAATGTTAAATTACAACTGTCTCCATACTCGCAAACAGAAAGACATATGAAACAGTTTTTTTACCTGACAGGAAGGGTTCTATTGAACCAATCACAGTGCTTGTGGTCCGCGTAGAAAGGACGGCTGTTCAAATTTTAGCGAGGTGCGCGTCTCAGAGGCTACACACAGGGTACGGATAACCTACGGCTTAGCTACGGTGTAGACCTTACGCACGACTAAAACTTGCACTTTACAGTCAATTGTCACCGTGTCTGCATGTCTGTTAAGTCCACAAGATCGTAAGGTGTCCCATTTATCAGTTTAGGTTTCAAAAGGGGGCTCAAGAGCACCCACTTTTTCGGTCGATATGCGCAGTTTTCCCAGCCTGCACTGGGAATATTCAACTTGAGCGAAAAATTCGCATGACACAAAGTTAAATCCCGCGAGTAATCTAGAGCGAGTAACGCGAGCCCCGCATTTGGTGTGTACGTAGCATTACTGTGGGTTCACACAGCCGCGTTTGAGGCATCAAATTTGCATCTACCGTGTCTAATTTGCCTCTTGAACATTTTGAGTTTACTCGCTTCATTCGCGCGTGAATTTCTAGTCATCGAGATATTCACACAGAAATTCCCGTCATGGAAGGGGCTTCTGTGACTCCGCTCACTTTCTGTAATCACTACTAGAGCAAGCTCCTGATTGGTTAACGCGGAGTGTTTTTCCGCCAAAGTTCTAATTTTTAAACTTGCGCGTTTCCCACGGCAACGCTCAATTCGCGCCATTCGCACAACCTGGACGAGTGAATGAGGTGGAATCGTGTCTACCGCGCCACACTTAACGCCTCATTCACGCCGCGAGACCTCCAGACGCGCATCTTCACATTGACTTAACATTGAAATCACTCACGCTTGACACCTCTACCACGGCTTTATGCAGCATTTTTGAGGTATTAGGCACACCTGATGCTGTCCCTCTGTAGGAAGACCGTAACTGTTTAGGGTGCCATTTTGGACAGGGGCTAACTAAAACAACCTGCAATTTTATGTTTTAAACAGAGATGGTGATAAAGAGACAAACGTTACAGACTGCAGCTTAGAAATTCACACCAAAACAAGAAAACAAAAAGTCTATTGTGTATCAACAAGATTATGAACAGATTTTTTGATCTGATAAGCAGGCACAGCTATTGGCCAATTTTTGAAAATAGCCAAACATAATTAGATTTCCTGGTCTGATTGATATAATGCGTAAATCACTAGATAATAATAATTATACTGTGCTGTAAATAATTTTCTCTCTAAAAATTAACCATCTAGGTGTTCCATATGTGCATAAACAGTTTTGTATTTCGTGTGTGTATATCAGTCCACAGTAAAAGATTTCAATTTGGTCTGTATTGTTCTGTTTATTCACTATAGACCCCTTCACAGTTCACGTCACAGGCTGTTCCCACTGCGCATGTCGGGGTCAGAAAAGTCATTACAGCAGATTCAGTTGCGTATTATTCGGTATCGTCAAAAATGCCTACTTACGTCGTGGGCTGTGAAAATCGCACCAGGTCTTCCGTTAAGTTTTCGCGAGTCATGCAGAATCTCAAAAACAAAAAAATACAATATCTGCGTCTGCAAGCAATTAACGTGCAGACTGGGACAATGCAAAGATCAAAGAGGCTTGTGTTTGTAGTGCTCACTTCATTTGAGGTAAGTCATCATTTTTCAGCACTGTTAGATTAAATTATAAAGCCTAAATGGTATGAACAGTTCGACCCCATGCTGCGCGCGCACCCGATAGTCATTCAATGTTTACAAACCTTGAAGGGGTCTATACCTCCAGCCTGAGTGCCCCTTTCTTCCTTTCTGTCACACACAGCCAAAGCGTCATTCATCTCAGATCAGGTGACTGAGCGAAGCTTCATCAGTTATGATCTCTGCGCTGAGGAACTAGAGAGATTGTCATCCAAACGCACATACTGTATGCTTGTTTAATCCATATGTTTTCCTGGAACACAGAGAGAACTAAATAAAAATAATATAATAATTAAATATAACGGAAGTGTACTGGTTTTCAGTGAAAACCATTCCGTGATGTGGAAATATTCTTCGCTCCACCTAAACCAATACTAAATGTCGTGCTGGACCGCGATACAAAAGCCTCCCTCAGGACCTTCGGAAAAGTTCTGTCCTATTATGCACTACAGTAAGATCACAGATCAATAAAGACATCTGAGAGATAAAGGAGAGTTTGTGTCCTAATGACTTTGGCCTATGGGTGACCTTCGTCAGGAGAGCTTAAATACATAAATTCTCAATATTGTGTGTGAGAGCAAACTTGGTCAATGGTGTATGGTTATCGAGGTCTGAAAGCCGCTCAAGGCTTCGTGTACGCTCCAAATGAGAACAAGAAGTTGATTGGGTCAATGCACGCACATTTCTTTATGTATGCCGTGTTAGAAATGTGTGCAAGACGGTAATTTTCACATAAAGAAGCACCTTAGCCTTGTACGATCTTAGGCGCTTTGATTTTTCGAATGGAGACAAAAATGCTCGTGAACAAAGAAGTGTTACCTATTTTGTGCTCTAGTAGAATCTTGCAGGAAAAATGTCTTTGATTAAGAAGACGTCCTCGGGTCCTTTTGTCAAATGAAAAAACCCAGCAGAATTTGCAAGGTTAACAGACAAGGAACAGAAGAGCACAAGTTTACTTGGATCATGCTCACTGCCATCTGTTGTCAAAGTGGTGCATGCAACCGGTGTTGCAAAAGTGTAAACAGGTGCAAGTGTAATTGATCATTATTTTATTTTTTTACTATAAATGTTTTTTTTTCTTATATTAATCAATATGGTGCATCACAGTTATGAGCACCTACAAGAAAAAATAATAATAAATGAGATCTCTTTAACATCTATTATTTCTTCTGATTAAATCTCCTGCCTTTTAGATATATTTTCCTGATTAAAGGGTACAGAAATCTCGAGATTCAGATGTCATCAATATCACAAAATTGATTTTAGTTTTGCCAAATCTTTAATCGAAAGTTAATATTATTAAAGATTTTAATGTACACTAAACACATTTTTTATTAAATTCTCCCAAATCCAAAATATTTTACCTATAAAAACTACATTAATCTTACAGCCGTAACTTTAATGGGTCGTTCACATGTTGCGCCTATAAAACGCATGGAAACGCTAGGCACATAGGTTTTTGTCACATGACCTATGGTGCACTTGCATCATTCTGAAAAGTAAAAATGTTTTTAACTCGATGTGATGCGTTCACGCCTGGAAAAAACGACTACGTCGTTTCCATTATGAGCGCGCATATCGCTCGCCTACAGTTGAAATAACGAACTTGAGCGCGCAAAAGATGCAATATGTGAATCACCAGGGTTTCTCTCCAAATGTCTCCCTATATAAAACACAGACTGATCTCATAGAAAGTTGTGTTATAGTCACAAAAAATTTTATTAATTTATGTGTCTATGGCACAAAATTCAGCTTTTTTTTCGTGCCTTAAGCATGAATGTATTTTTCGTGTCACTCGCACAAATTTCTATAAATAGTTTTTCGTGTCCGTGGCACGACTTTCTTTTTCGTGGCATTTTATGTATTGTTTTTTTTCATTGTTTTTTTCTATTTTCTTAACATTGTCGCTTGGGGTTTGGGTTAGAATCACTTTCTGTTACATAGACATCCTAACCCCAACTCTAACCCCAACTCCAGTCGAGAATGATTTAAAGCAAAATTAAAGAGTTTTTTTACCTTAAAATAACGTTTCCAAAAAAGTTTCAGTCGTTCATCCACTCGAAACAGGGTGAACGGCACTTTCACATTCGCTTTACAGCCCTCTATTGGCCAAACGGCACTAAAGAAGTTTCCAACCGTCGGGTCACGGTCCTGTAGTTCGAGTGAAAACTACAAAAACTTGCTTTATGGCAGACCTACAATCCAATCAGAGCCAGCTATGCTGCAGTAGGCTAAATTATTTATGACAGTGGTAATGGACAGTTCCACTTCCAACCTGTAGGGGGAGCAAAGAGCAAAAACTCTTTAGTGTTGCTTTAAAAATAAAGGGGAAAATGAGAAAACAATATAAAATGACACGAAAAAGAAAGTCGTGCCATGGACACGAAAAACTATTTATAGAAATTCATCTGAGTGACACGAAAAAACATTTGTGCCACAAATAAATTAATCAAATTTTTGAGATCATGTTAATAAAACACCACGTACATTCAACTCATCAGCTCATTTTTGTGTTTTTTAAGGTCACAGATTTATTCAGTGGCGCTCCGCAGACCGATCGGCTTGTGACATCACACTTGCGTGAGAGTGATTTGAGAGTAGAGGACTTTGTATGCTTTCAAATCGCTTTCGTGGTACCACAATGTGACGTGCTAATAGTTTTGCGCAGCCCGCATTAATTCAAGCAAGAATTAATTTACTCTTGCAGAGTTTACCGGAGGATACGTTTGTTCCACGAAATCCGTTTGTTTATGTTGCTTCTGCTAAAACCGTCTAAAGAGGGATAAATAGTTTTTTGGCTAGATGACATACAGCTACGGCCAAATCTTACGAGATGTTGGGTTTAGGTTTAGGGGTAGGTGGGGTGGTAGGATTAGGATGAAAGTAATGCCTCTGTCTAGATGGGATACAGCTACAACCTAAATTCTGTGAAATGTTTGGTGTAGAATTTGGGGGTAGGATTAGGAAGAAAACACAGCTCATATGGCGAGATTTTACAAGATTTTGACCATAGCTGTATGCCTTCTAGCCACGTTTGGCTAAATTGGGCGTTTTTATAGAGGGTATGCGAGAGGATCTGCGGTTACTCCCACTGAGTGGCAAAAGACAGAGCGGCAGCATTTGAATACAGCGTGACATCGGCGAAAACACGGGGAAAACGTGTCAAATGGGAAAAAGCTGTTGTGCAAGAGACTTTAGTAACAGATTAACAGTAATTCGGAGCTATCGTTTTACAGACTGCCGAAAAACGCAGAGAGGTGAAGTAAATTGATCGTTAATTTTAACGTCCACACTAGTGATCCTAGCAACTTATCAACTCACCTGTGGTCTGTGGACATTGGCATGAACGATCAATTTACTTCTCCTTTCTGTGTTTTTTGGCAGTCTGTAAAACGATCGCTCCGAATTCTTGTTAATCTGTTAGTACAGTCTATCGCACAACTGATTTTTTCCCATTTCGACGTGTTTTCACCATGTTTTCGCCGATGTCACGCTGTACTCAAATGCTGCCGCTCTGTCTTTTGCCACTCAGTGGGCGTAACCGCAGTCCCTCTCGCCGACAGTGACATCATATGCATACCCTCTATAGACCGTTTCATCGGGCGCATGTGCGGTGACGCGATAAGCGTCTGGTCCGTACTTTACTCACGGTTTCAGTTTGTTTAATAATCTGACTAGTTGCTGAAACAAAACTCTTAAACAAATACCTCGTCGAAAATAACAAATGTTTTGGGTTTCTATGTAATCTATGTGTTGTTTATTTTGCTTGTTATATAAATAAACTACTTTAAAAGGACTTTGTTGTTACTTATTCTTCGCAGAGTTTACCGGAAGTTACGTGATGACCACGAAAGCTGCGTGTTTATGTTGTCTATATGAGAAAACAAAAATGTTCTGGTAGTTGAGAAACACTGCCTTAATGTAGCTATTTTAACATTTTGTTTCTTTCTTTATGTCTCCTAAAAATTAAAATCAAGTTGATACTTAAATGAAATGATGTCCTGAGCTATGAAAAAGCAATAACACTTTCTCTGCTGAGTTGTGAGTGTCACCCTGTTTACACTCTTTCAGACGGGACCCCGAGCACCTGGTAATTAAAATTGCTAATGAACAATTACCCATCTTCACTCCCAGAGCCTCTCAACCTCTCTGTAAGTGTGGGAAGGAGCAACACTCACGGCAGTTTTGTCCTGCGGAGTCGACAAAAGAGGGCCGAACATCTGCTGGAGGTTGTCAGATGTTGCCAAGACCACCAGGCCAGGTGCAGGTTTACCGAGCAAGCTCGTTCCAGGGAAAGAGGCACGCGGCGCACCCTCGCAGGGCAAACATCCCTACCCCGTCACCTGTTTCTTTGTGTGACACCAGCTGAGCGTGCAGGATCCACAGCTGCCTCGAACCTTAGTCTCCATCGCATGTTTGTTTTCCTTCCAAAACCAACAAGTCACCTGTTTTCGGCTGTTCGCCTCAGGCTTGTTTGTAATCCAAGCCATTATTTGAGCAGCAATAATGCCTTCCAAACAAACAAGTAGCGCTTCATATTTTAGTCGAGCAAATTAGTTGATTTTAATGTGCGTGGCAGAAACCAAGTAAGTTAGGTCGGTCGGGGTAGGTAAATGCAGGCGTAGTTTGGGGAGGGGTATGGGTGGAAAACAATCAGCTCTGCTGTTCTGCCCAGGTTCGTGCTCGCTGAACTGACTTAATTGGCCGTGTAATAATGTCGACCTGAGGAGGGCTTGCGTGAAAGGGCTCTCCTAGTTCCCACAAACCCCGGGGCCAGCGCCAATCTAGCCCCGTGTTGAAAGACGGAGGGGAAGAAAGCGACACTGTACAATGACTCGTTCCGTTCGGGCGGGTGAAAGATTTTACCGTGTAATTAGGCGCGTCCTGTTTCCATAGCCACGCACGGCCCAGCAGGCCTGCTGAGAACCCGCCGCAGTGAACTGTGGGTAGCCAAATTCAAACCGGGTCGCTGATTAGCGTATTGTTCCAGTGTTTGTTATCAGAGCTGGTAATTACTTGTACAAATTCATCGTTATTAATGAATTTCAATTGGACGTTGTTTAAGTCATATTACGTCCGTATGCGTTAAATCGAAGGTGTGACATTTGGGAAGGCTTTTGGTTTTATCTGTAATTAGAGGACGGGTTAATACTCACAACAAACACCACTAGAATTTTGATATGGGCATGAATGGAAAAATTACATGCACATTATGACTTAATTTCTTAATTAGTAAGTTGCTTTTTATTAGCTACTATACTGAATAATAAAGATTACATTTGACTATGTGTTTTGTAATAACCACTGTCACTACAACTCATAAATCAGCTGTATCACCATCACATCGATGCCGACAAAGTGATATGTGATTGTTAGTTTGTTGTTGTTTGATCTCGTTTCTGTAAAGCACTGTGGTCAATTTTAAATTGTTTTTTTAAATGTGCTATACAAATAAACTTGTATTGTATTGTATTGTATTGTCTTAAAGGGAGAACCCAGATTGTTATTGTGAAAATAAATGTATTGAATTTATGGTACAATTACAACCCCACAGACAATTATTTGTATTAGCCTAATAATAACCTATACATTTTATAAATAGCACTAGTAAAATAGTATCTTACAGACAATTGTTTTCACAATTACTATGGCAATTACTACTTATAAAAATTGTAAAAAAAAATATATAATGGATATATTTTCATAATTTTTGTCTCTCACTGAAAAAAATGATTTATTCAATTTACTCAATTTTTTTAAGGTAAGTGGTTGCAATCAATTTATTTAAGCTACATTTAAACAAAAGTTTTTTATTTTATTTTACTTTACTAATCTTTTTAAATGTAGCTTAAATAAATTGATTGCAACCACTTACCTAAAAAAAAATAAGTAAAT